>NC_092098.1:7612502-7788545 GCF_045679555.1 Salvelinus alpinus | reverse complement strand
GAAAATCACTTCAAATATAACTCTTACAAGAACTTTGTGAACTCAAATAAGATTTTTAATACAAATTGTATCACAATCTGGAATGTCCGCGGAACACACCCCGCGGCACACACACCGCGGAACACCCACCGCGGAACCCCCCTTCTTTTCCCAGAGCCTTAGCTCCTATATTTATACACACATAGCACTATGTCCATCCCTTATGCAAATGAAGTCTCCCTTCTCAAGTCATTCGCCACCACTATCCTCTAGTTCAAGCTTCCCGCTTGTTCACGCCCAATAACGCCCACATCTGCTCTCAGCTAGACTACAATGGTGGCCGGACCCTCCATCCTAGTGTGTCAGCATAATGTGTCAATGTACTCTTTGTTTTGTTTGCCTTTATTGGAATCAGCAGATTCTGTCTTATAAACCTCTGTTTAGAAGCAGCTGACTATGGATCCCTCTATCTTTAGTGTGTCAGCATAATGTGTCAATGTACTCTTTGTTCAGTTTGCCTTTATTGGAATCAGCAGATTCTGTACTATACGCCTTCTTTTTAGAAGGAGCTGACTATGGGTCCTTTTTATCATTAGTGTCAGGTCAGCAGACCATGTGTCTCCCCCTTTCATTAATGTGTCCAATTGTCTTAGGCATATTTCTCTAGTATGTGTCTTATTGGAATTGTCAGACTATATGTCTCTTCTACCATTAGCATCCAGTTGCCTTATGTTACTACTACAAGGACACCTGACTACTTTTGAAAAAACTCGCTCATTTTTCAAAATAAAAGCCTGAAACTATGTCTAAAGCCTGGTCACAGCCTGAGGAAGCCATTGGAAAAGGGATCTGGTTGATACCCCTTTAAATGGAGGTTAGACGGGCCAGGAAACACAGTTTAAAAAAATTTTTTAATCACTTCCGGGTTACAATTTCTCAGGTTTTCGCTTACAGAATAAGTATTGTTATACTCACAGACAATATTTTGACAGTTTTGGAAACTTTGGAGTGTTTTCTATCCTAATCTGTAAATTATGTGCATATTCTACGATCTGGGCCAGAGAAAATGTCGGTTTACGTTGGGCACGTTATTTAAAAAAATAAATAATAATCTGACCCCTAGCGCTAAGAAGTTAAACCTATGTAAAATACTTGTATGTTTTCTGAATTTTTATAATGAGTATTTCTGTATTTGAATTTGGCGCTCTGCAATTTCACTGGATGTTGGCCAGGTGGGACGCTAGACATACCCTAGTGAGGTTATTAACATTAGAAGCCTCCTCCCTAAGTTTGTTTTATTCACTGCTTTAGCACACTCTGCCAGCCCGGATGTCCTAGCCGTGTCTGAATCCTGGCTTAGGAAGACCACCAAAAACTCTGAAATCTCCATCCCTAACTACAACATTTTCAGACAAGATAGAATGGCCAAAGGGGGCGGTGTTGCAATCTACTGCAGAGATAGCCTGCAGAGTTCTGTTCTACTATCCAGGTCTGTACCCAAACAATTTGAACTTATACTTTTAAAAATCCACCTCTCTAAAAACAAGTCTCTAACCGTTGCCGCCTGCTATAGACCACCCTCTGCCCCCAGCTGTGCTCTGGACACCATATGTGAACTGATTGCCCCCCATCTATCTTCAGAGCTCGTGCTGCTAGGTGACCTAAACTGGGACATGCTTAACACCCCAGCCATCCTACAATCTAAGCTTGATGCCCTTAATCTCACACAAATGATCAAGGAACCTACCAGATACCACCCCAAAGCCGTAAACACGGGCACCCTCATAGATATCATCCTTACCAACTTGCCCTCTAAATACACCTCTGCTGTTTTCAAGCAAGATCTCAGCGATCACTGCCTCATTGCCTGCATCCATAATGGGTCAGCGGTCAAACGACCTCCACTCATCACTGTCAAACGCTCCCTGAAACACTTCAGCGAGCAGGCCTTTCTAATAGACCTGGCCCGGGTATCCTGGAAGGATATTGACCTCATCCCGTCAGTAGAGGATGCCTGGTTATTTTTTTTAGCTGCCTTCCTCACCATCTTAAATAAGCATGCCCCATTCAAGAAATGTAGAATCAGGAACAGATATAGCCCTTGGTTCTCTCCAGACCTGACTGCCCTTAACCAACACAAAAACATCCTATGGCGTTCTGCATTAGCATCAAACGGCCCCCGTGATATGTAACTTTTCAGGGAAGTTAGAAACCAATATACACAGGCAGTTAGAAAAGCCAAGGCTAGCTTTTTCAAGCAGAAATTTGCTTCCTGTGACACAAACTCAAAAAAAGAAGAAGAGAAGAAGGAGAATAAGAACACCTCCTACCAGGTGCCCACTGCACTGAGGATAGGAAACTCTGTCACCAGAGTTAATCCACTATAATTGAGAATTTCAATAAGCATTTTTCTGCGGCTGGCCATGCTTTCCACCTGGCTACCCCTACCCCGGTCAACAGCACTGCACCCCCCACAGCAACTTGCCCAAGCCTTCCCCATTTCTCCTTCTCCCAAATCCAGTCAGCTGATGTTCTGAAAGAGCTGTAAAATCTGGACCCCTACAAATCAGCCGGGTTAGACAATCTGGACCCTTTCTTTCTAAAATTATCTGCCGAAATTGTTGCAACCCCTATTACTAGCCTGTTCAACCTCTCCTCCGTGTCGTCTGAGATTCCCAAAGATTGGAAAGCAGCTGCGGTCATCCCCCTCTTCAAAGGGGGGTACACTCTTGACCCAAACTGCTACAGACCTATATCTATCCTACCCTGCCTTTCTAAGGTCTTCGAAAGCCAAGTCAACAAACAGATTACCGACCATTTCGAATCCCACCACACCTTCTCCGCTATGCAATCTGGTTTCAGAGTTGATCATGGGTGCACCTCAGCCACGCTCAAGATCCTAAACGATATCTTAACCGCCATCGATAAGAAACAATACTGTGCAGCCGTTATCATTGACCTGGCCAATCACCACATCCTCATCGGCAGACTCGATAGCCTTGGTTTCTCAAATTATTGCCTCGCCTGGTTCACCAACTACTTCTCTGATAGAGTTCAGTGTGTCAAATCGGAGGGCCTGTTGTCCGGGGCTCTGGCAGTTTCTATGGGGGTGCCACAGGGTTCAATTCTTGGGCCGACTCTCTTCTCTGTATACATCAATGATGTCGCTCTTGCTGCTGGTGAGTCTCTGATCCACCTCTACGCAGATGACACCATTCTGTATACTTCTGGCCCTTCTTTGGACACTGTGTTAACAACCCTCCAGACGAGCTTCAATGCCATACAACTCTCCTTCCGTGGCCTCCAACTGCTCTTGAGTACAAGTTAAACTAAATGCATGCTCTTCAACCGATCGCTGCCTGTACCTGCACGCCCGTCCAGCATCACTACTCTGGACAGTTCTGAATATGTGGACAACTACAAATACCTAGGTGTCTGGTTAGACTGTAAACTCTCCTTCCAGACTCACATCAAACATCTCCAATCCAAAGTGTTAAATCTAGAAGTGGCTTCCTATTTCGCAACAAAGCATCCTTCACTCATGCTGCCAAACATACCCTCGTAAAACTGACCATCCTACCAATCCTCGACTTCGGCGATGTAATTTACAAAATAGCCTACTCAATAAATTGGATGCAGTCTATCACAGTGCCATCCGTTTTGTCACCAAAGCCCCATATACTACCCACCACTGCGACCTGTACGCTCTCGTTGGCTGGCCCTCGCTTCATACTCGTCGCCAAACCCACTGGCTCCCGATTATCTACAAGACCCTGCTATGTAAAGTCCCCCCTTATCTCAGCTAGCTGGTCACCATAGCAGCACCCACCTGTAGCACGCGCTCCAGCAGGTATATCGCTCTGGTCACCCCCAAAGCCAATTCCCCCTTTGGCCGCCTCTCCTTCCAGTTCTCTGCTGCCAATGACTGGAACTAACTACAAAAATCTCTGAAACTGGAAACACTTATCTCCCTCACTAGCTTTAAGCACCAGCTGTCAGAGCAGCGCACAGATTACTGCACCTGTATATAGCCCATCTATAATTTAGCCCAAACAACTACCACTTCCCCTACTGTATTTATTTATTTTGCTCCTTTGCACCCCATTATTTCTATTTCTACTTTGCACATTCTTCCACTGCAAATCTACCATTCCAGTGTTTTACTTGCTATATTGTATTTACTTCGCCACCATGGCCTTTTTTTGCCTTTACCTCCCTTATCTCACCTCATTTGCTCACATTGTATATAGACTTATTTTTCTACTGTATTATTGACTGTATGTTTGTTTTACTCCATGTGTAACTCTGTGTTGTTGTATGTGTCGAACTGCTTTGCTTTATCTTGGCCAGGTCACAATTGTAAATGAGGACTTGTTCTCAACTTGCCTACCTGGGTAAATAAAGGTGAAATAAAAAATAAATAAATATGAGTTTATAGATGGGTTATGGATACGTTTATAGATGGGCTATATATGAGTTTATAGATGGGTTATAGATGTGTTATAGATGAGTTTATAGATGGGTTGTAGATGAGTTTATAGATGAGTCAATGTAGATGGGTTTATAGATGAGGTATAGATGAGGTATAGATGAGGTATAGATGAGTTATAGATGAGGTATAGATGAGTTATAGATGGGTTATAGATGAGTTTATAGATGGGTTATAGATGAGTTTATAGATGGGTTATAGATGAGTTTATAGATGGGTTATAGATGAGTTTATAGATGGGTTATAGATGAGTTAATGTAGATGGGTTATAGATGAGTTATAGATGGTTATGGATAAGTTTATAGATGGGTTATAGATGAGTTAATATAGATGTGTTATTTGAGTTTATAGATGGTTATGGATAAGTTTATAGATGGGCTATATATGAGTTTATAGATGGGTTATAGATGCGTTATAGATGAGTCAATGTAGATGGGTTATAGATGGGTTATAGATTAGTTTATAGATGGGGTTATAGATGAGTTAATGTATATGGGTTATAGATGAGTTTATAGATGGGTTATGGATGAGTTTATAGACGAGTTATAGATGGGTTATAGATGAGTTTATAGATGAGTCAATGTAGATGGGTTATAGATGAGTTATAGTTGGGTTATAGATGAGGTATAGATGGGTTATAGATGAGTTTATAGATGGGGTTATAGATGAGTTAATGTAGATGGGTTATATGAGTTTATAGATGGGTTTATAGAGGGGGTTTATATGAGTTTATAGATGGTTATAGATGAGTTTATAGATGTTATAGATGGGTTATTTATGAGTTTATAGAGGGGTTATAGATGAGTTTATAGACGGTTGTAGATGGTTATAGATGAGTTAATGTACAAGGCTATATATGAGTTAATGTAGATGGTTATAGATGAGTTAATGTACAAGGCTATATATGAGTTAATGTAGATGGTTATATATGAGTTGATGTAGATGGGTTATAGATGAGTTTATAGATGGGCTATATATGAGTTTATTGATGGTTATAGATGAGTTAATGTAGATGTCTTATGTTTATAGATGTTAAATGTGAGTTAAGGTAGATGGGTTATAGATGGGGTTATAGATGGGTTATAGATGAGTTATAGATGGGTTATAGATGAGGTATAGATGGGTTATAGATGAGTATATAGATGGGGTTATAGATGAGTTAATGTTATAGATGTTATAGTTATTGTTATAAATTAGTTTATACATGGGTTATGGATGAGTTTATAGATGGGTTATGGATGAGTTTATAGATGGGTTATAGATGAGTCAATGCAGATGGGTTATAGATGAGTTAATGTAGATCGGTTATAGATGAGTTAATGTAGATGGGTTATAGATTAGTTTATAGATGGGTTATAGATTCATCTTGTCCTGATGAATTTGTGATACAGTAAACTATCCGAAAAAAGCCTGTTTCCAGCACTATTGAATGAGCAAGCCAATGCTGCTTACAACATATCAGATATCAGAAATTCGAACTACAGCAAGTAGATCTGCACACGGCTGTATTCCATGTGCAACTGGCAGGGCTGTTTGTTTGGGTATTGTTCAGTTGTATTCCATGTGCAGCTTGCAGGGATGTTTGTTTGGGTATTTTGGGGGATATAAGCTGCAGTGCCAACCTCATGGGTCATCAGTGGGAGGATAGCGCCGGGGACTAACACTGGGAAGTAAGTTTTACTGCACGGAAGCTGGCAAGAGCCAGGAACTTTATGATCTGTAGCACACATCAACTTTATATCCGAAGCACTGGAAGAATCCTATTTGAGATGTGTACAATATCCATTGTGGTATTCTTACCCCAGGCACTTCTATTCTATTTGTTGATCTAATCATTTGACCGGTGTTGGCTGGAGTTGAACTGTTATCTATTGCCAATGAAGGAGAGTTGTGACATAGGTTGAGTATCACCCTGTATAGCACATGCCAAGGGTGATACTGCCGTTTCGATTTGCCTTACCGATGTTCTTCCCTCCATCTCTGATACTCTCTTCCTCTCCAGTTTGTGTCCCAGCCAAACTGTCAGCAGCTCCTGGCCACCCTGTGGTACGACGGTTTCCCCGGGTGGCGCAGACGCCATTGGGCGGTCAAGCTGGTCACCTGCTTCACCATCGGCCTGCTCTTCCCCATCTTCTCCCTGGTCTACCTGCTGGCCCCCAAGAGCGCCCTGGGCCTCTTCATCAAGAAGCCCTTCATCAAGTTCATCTGCCACACAGCCTCCTACCTGACTTTTCTTTTCCTCCTCCTCCTGGCCTCCCAGCACATCGTGAGAACAGACCTGCATGTCCAGGGCCCGCCACCCACCGTGGTGGAGTGGATGATCCTTCCCTGGGTGCTGGGTGAGCAGGGGGTGGGGTGGCAGGCAGTGATGGGGGAGGTTTAGGGCTAGAGAGATATCCTTAACGGTCAGTGTCGTACCTTTTTACATGATCACACTCAGGCCTTATCATTATAATCCATCTCTAACAGGATCTAACTGGTAACTGGGTGGATATTGAGAAATACAATGCTGTATTTGCTGCCATTAATCTGTTTCTGATTTGGACTAGTTGTGCTGATAGAAAAAAATATCATGACAGGTGACATTAATTGTAGTGTGCAATGCCATGTGTCTTACTGACTTGACACCTGTTTGCCCTTCAGGCTTTATCTGGGCTGAGATAAAGGAGATGTGGGACGGAGGCTTCACTGAGTACGTCCATGACTGGTGGAACCTGATGGACTTTGCCATGAACTCTCTCTACTTGGCCACTATCTCACTCAAAATAGTTGCTTACTTCAAGGTAAGTCACACGTTTATCTTTTCAAGATGAGTTGATGATATTTTGAGGGCTAAGAAATTCCTGTCTATATCTTTTTGCCTGCTTTACACATTGCAATATGATAACCATGGCCTTCTGGCAGGTAGCTAACAGCCTCTCTCCGTTTCAACAACAGTACAACAGCTCTCGGCCGCGGGAGGAGTGGGAGATGTGGCACCCGACGCTGATCGCCGAGGGCCTGTTTGCTATCGCCAACATCTTCAGCTCCCTGCGCCTCATCTCCCTGTTCACAGCCAACTCCCACCTGGGGCCTCTGCAGATCTCCCTGGGACGCATGCTGCTGGACATCCTCAAGTTCCTCTTCATCTACTGCCTGGTGCTGCTGGCCTTCGCCAACGGGCTCAACCAGCTGTACTTCTACTACGAGACCAAGGCCTCGGACGAGCCCAACAACTGCAAGGGCATCCGCTGCGAGAAGCAGAACAACGCCTTCTCTACGTGAGTCATCTGAGGGCCCCTTGTCCTAGAAAGAGTGTGTCATGACAAAAGGAGGGGTTTGGATAGACAGAGAAAGAAGAGCGTGTGGAGAGATGAATGAAACGAGTACTTTCTAAAACAAGGAGGGGAGTGAAGAGGTAGAGGGCAGGGTTAAGGAAGGAGCTTGAAAGATATTGGGGGGGGAGCCGAGACGGAACATGAAGAGATACGAATTGTTCGGGAAGTGGGTGGCAGGTTTGGAATAGGTGTCAGGTTCCACACAGGGTCTGATACTCCAATGCCTATTGTCATTGAAAAGCACTTTT
The DNA here is from genome assembly GCF_045679555.1 of Salvelinus alpinus. Classification (NCBI taxonomy): domain Eukaryota; kingdom Metazoa; phylum Chordata; class Actinopteri; order Salmoniformes; family Salmonidae; genus Salvelinus; species Salvelinus alpinus. Next base: position 7,780,512 of record NC_092098.1, on the reverse strand, counting down.
TCACATGTTCCCCGAGGTTTCACACAGAAACCTGCAGTATGCACATAATCCTCTCCCTGTCACGTAATGAATAAAAAATAGTGCAGTGTACTAAATCTCATCTGCTTCCTCCAGCCCCTGAGTCATTTTGGAGATTGAGCAGTTTGCATCGCTCGCCTCCATCTGTTTTCTAGGTTGTAATATTACATTGAGTAACTGTAATGCAAAACATATTTTTAGGATTCAAAGGCTATGCTGCTTGGCTTTTAAAAAAAAGAAGAAAATCTGTATAAAAAAAATCTTGTTCTTTCCCAGGCTGTTTGAGACGTTGCAGTCCCTGTTCTGGTCGATATTCGGCCTGCTCAACCTGTACGTGACCAACGTGAAGGCACGCCATGAGTTCACAGAGTTTGTGGGAGCCACCATGTTCGGTACCTACAACGTTATCTCCCTGGTGGTGCTGCTCAACATGCTCATCGCCATGATGAACAACTCCTATCAGCTCATCGCTGTGAGTCACGTCACGTCGATTCTCTCTGTCCAGCTCTCTCTCAGCTGTCTGCTAGCTCCTTTATCAGGGGAAGTCACATGGCCCTTCCCATCTTTTTCGTGGAGCTCTTGCTGGTGCTTAATGATCGAGCGGCGCTTGCAGTTGATCTCAAGAAGTTATGCAAAGTGTCTCTCAATCTCAGCAGGAATAAGAACCAGAATGAGTCATTGCGATAAAATATTGTAGATCATGAAAGGCAGGTCACACATCTTAGAGAGTTTGTAGTTATGGGGCTGCAGGCATTTACATTTACATTTAAGTCATTTAGCAGACGCTCTTATCCAGAGCGACTTACAAATTGGAAAGTTCATACATATTCATCCTGGTCCCCCCGTGGGGAATGAACCCACAACCCTGGCGTTGCAAGCGCCATGCTCTACCAACTGAGCCACACGGGACCACAGGCATCACACAGGCATCACACAGAGACGTATTTATATCTGTTTATTTTCCTCCAACTAACCTTTCTGCGAGAGCTTATGTAACCCGATGGTAGAGGGCCTCCCGCCCATGTATCACTCTCCCTGGGAGCTGTGTGAAAATGCACAGCTCCCAGGGACAAAACACACACACACACACACACACACACACACACACACACACACACACACACACACACACACACACACACACACACACACACACACACACACACACACACACACACACACACACACACACACACACACACACACACACACACACACACACACACACACCACACCCACACAGATCCTACAATCCACCAACCAAACCCCATCAGAGAACAGCGCATTGCCTAAGGCACATCTAGGGAAAGGGAAGACAGGATGTAACTACATGTTAAGGAAACAATTTATTTCAAGCAGATCAAATGTTATTTTAGCCCTGCTATTAAGTGGGTTTTTCATCACTCTCAGTGATAGTAAATGTGATCGCATAGGATGTAAGAGAGATTTATTTCTGATGGTGCAGCCCTCCTTTAATATCTAAATACCCTTGTACAGGATCATGCGGACATTGAATGGAAGTTTGCCCGCACCAAGCTGTGGATGAGTTATTTTGACGAGGGAGGAACTCTCCCTCCGCCCTTCAACATCGTCCCCAGCCCCAAGTCAGTGTGGTACCTGTGTGTGTGGACGCACAACCGCCTGTGTGGACGGGACCGTCCCAGTCCCGACGACCCGAGGAAACACGAGAACTTAAAGGAGTTCACGGTACCACATTTACAAACCTGTACAGTCAATATAGTATACCGTGTACACACACTCACTCAATTCTCACCTGGCAGTTTCCTTTTTGCTGTGTCATATCAGTGAAAGACATGAGATTGCTTTACTACAATCATCGCCTTGCTCCTCCATTTCTATATAATAACACAATCCCATACGTTTTATGCGATCCTTGCCTGTAAATGTTATGGAGAGCTTGAGAATATTGTTAGGGCTATCAGTTTCCCCCAGCTGTGAAGTTACTGACAAGGGACTGTATATCCTGGTGGTCCAGCATCCAGCTGCAGTGGGCAGGCACATGTTGCCAAGCAACCCTTCCTCAGGCTCCAAATACACTGGATGTCTCCCAGTCAGCTGAACTTCTCTCCTCTACCAGCAGCAATCCTGTTCTACCGTTCCACTGTTCTACTCCACACTACCGCTTACACAGAGGCATTCGCGTTACCTTCACCTACTCACCAAACACAACAGACACATGTTTTGGGATATAACGTTGGATAATAATGGATATGCACCCTTTTGAATCAGAAGTTTGGTTTGAAGAGGAGAAAATATAGTGGAACAAAGTCTGAAATTATCGTTCCATGGGTGCGATATTTTTGCCTCTAACTTTCTCACTCATCATTATTCAAGATTCGTTCATGACCATCTGTGATCATGGTAGCATCCACATTAATGTAGAAGTGTTTAGAAAAATATTATATTCTTATTTACAATAAAAGTGACTGCAGAATGACACAATACATTATTGATCATTCATTTCAATTGGTCACAAAATAATCTCAAACACAACCAAAACAAACAGCAAATGCATCCAACATGTTTATAGAGTCATAAACTTGATGTAGTCATTGGGCAGTAGGAATATGGGACCAAATACTACACGTTTGACTACTTTAATACACATAAGTGAATTTGTCCAAATACTTTTGGTTCCCTAAAATGAGGGGGACTATATACAAAAAGTGCAGCAATGTCTAAACGGTTCACCCATTATGGATGAAGATATCCTCAAATTAAAGCTAACAGTCTGCAATTCAACCCCAGAGTTATTGTATAATTTCAAATCCAAAGTGCTGGAGAACAGATCCAAAACAAAAACGTTACTGTCCAAATACTTCTGGACCTTAAATTCCTTAGCTCTTTATCCCCTGTTTAGAACATGTGCATTGCGTCACTCTCACAGTACAAATGTAACACGCATCAGCAGAGACACCACTAGAGTGATACCAATACATTTGTTCGGTTAATATAAATGGTGCGCACGAACAAAAGTTGTTTCATTCGTCTGCTTTTTCATTTTGTTCTAGGAGCGGCATGCTGACAACCTGATTCAGAACCAGCATTATCAGGTAAAAAGCTGCTATCATTAAAAACTATGGACAAGAGCGTATGCATGTCCACACGCACGCACGCACGCACAAACACAACCTCTTGACGCCTCATTGTTGAGCTGCATGAAGAACATTTGTACTGCACACTATGTATTAGAATCTATTATTACGCTGTTGACATTTTGGCAAAGTGGGGAACAGGTGTCAGTTACTGGATGTGTCGTCGTTATGGTGGTGGTGAGCTTGGTGGTAGGTTTCATTTTGATCCCAGGCATGTCCCAGTTGGCACACGCTAGTTGAATTAATGTTGTTTTACCATCATTTCTCAACCTATTGTGATGTGGAATCTACATGGAAAAACACATTTGGATTTGAAAAAAAAAGTAATCAACCGGTACTGTTTTCATCTCATTTAAACATTGAAATTAGGGTCAAACTTCAACACAATAACTTAGCGTGACTAACAGGTTGTGACATCAATCACATTTCAGCATAATCACAGAACTATGTACAGTATATGTTTAAATTAAAAATCCACATAGAAATGTTTCAAATGTTTTTCGTCCCATATTCAATATACAGTATATTGGGTGGTTGATATATTTTATATTATATTTATATTTCATTAGATCTTGTTTCAATGTTGATAGTAAATGGTATGTTTGAATCAACGTCATTGTTTCAATGGCATTGAAATAAAATACGAAGCCACAGGCCAACGATTCCTGCCTGAACAGTGACTCCTGCTGGTTTATGAGGGGTAATGCACATCGGCGAGAACAAGTCTACCATCCAGACACCTACCTCTAACGTTTAGAAACAAGCTGTGCTTGTTTCAGCTGAGCTATTACGTCAACACATTTAACCACTGATCAGCTTCCATACTCATTTGCGTAGACACCCTAAATAAAAGAATAGTTGAAAGTAAATGCCTTTTTTTTCCTCCACAACTTAGATTGTTGGTTGAGATGGATACGTGAATCCAACATATTAATAACTAATTTGTAGACAAATTGGATATTTAATTGTGAACGCAACCAAATATCAACATTTGAAGGAGAGGTATCTACTGTTTGGATAGTATATACAGTAGATATTAGGAATAACACATATAAAAAACAATATCCAAAGGTAAAAGTTTATTATTAATATCCTGCATTTAGCGTAACATTTAAAAGGCTAATGTTCACTACTTCTAAACTTCCAAAGATCCAATCAGCAATGGATGAATGATAATATTCCTAGCTTCACGTTGAAATGATGGTGTCCTTTGGGCAAATCAGATGTCAATGTAGCCTACATAAACCCAACCTCACTCTGAATTTACTTTCACATACAGCATGTTGTCGATTCGAACGTAACGTTGATTTTTACTATCAACATTGAAATACGGTCAAAATAAATATGTCTAATCAAATATGAAATCCAACATTTCAACCACCCAACAATATATATTATTGAATGTTTTTTAAATATATATACTTTTTAAACTAACCTTTATTTAACTTGGCAATGATGATAGGATGAAAAAGATTTCAAAAGTTTCTATGCGGAATTTAACCTAATTTCAACATTTTACACAGTTCTGATGATTATGTTGAAATAAGATTGATGTAACAACTTGTTAGTCAGGTTAAGTCATCGTATTTAAGATGAAGATTCCACGTTACAATAGGTTAACAGATGATGTTGATTCAACCAGTGTGTGCCCAGTGGGATGTTCATTTGTTTATTAGTCCGTGCTCATCACAGTAATTGCAATTAGCTCAACCTTTGGCGACCCTCCTCTCCCCCCTCCCCTTCATTTCCCCCAGTTAAGGCCTTGTGCTGCTGGGGCTCCTCAGCTGACTTGTAAAACCGAATGCATTGACTGGAGCCTGCGCTGTCTAATGAAACTGCTGTATCAAAGAATACAGCTGCCGCTCCAAATGAAGGAGTTTGGGGAATAGGGCAGAACCTATCAGAGAAAGGGATGCACTGAGGCAACTCTTAGTGCATGTGGTGAGGTGAGTGGTATGCCTACATACATTACATGATCCAAAGTATGTGGACACCTGCTCGTCAAACATCTTATTCCAAAATCATGGGCATTAATGTGGAGTTGGTCCCCCTTTTGCTGCTATAACAGCCTCCACTCTTCCTGGAAGGCTTTCCACTAGATGTTGGAGCATTGCTGCAGGGACTAGCTTCCATTCAGCCACAAGAGTATTAGTGAGGTCGGGCACCGATGTCGGGCGATTAGGCCTGGCTCGCAGTCGGCGTTCCAATTCATCCTAAATGTGTTGGGGTTGAGGTCAGGGCTCTATGCAGCCCAGTCAAGTTGTTCCACACCAATCTCAACAAACCATTTCTGCATGGACCTCGCTTTGTGCACAGAGGCATTGTCATGCTGAAACAGGAAAGGGCCTTCCCCAATCTGTTGACACAAAGTTGGAAGCACAGAATCGTCTACAATGTCATTGTATCCTGTATCGTTAAGATTTCCCTTCACTGGAACTAAGGGGCCTAGCCCGAACCATGAACAAAAGTCCCAGACCATTATTCCTCATCCACCAAACTTTACAGTTGGCACTATGCATTGGGGCAGGTAGCGTTCTCCTGGCATCCGCCAAACCCAGATGATGAAGCATGATTCATCCCTCCAGAGAATGCGTTTCCACTGAGTCCAATGGCGGCAAGCTTTACACCATTCCGGCCGATACTTGGCATTGCACATGGTGATCTTAGGCTTGTGTACGGCTGCTTGGCCATGTAAAACCATTTCATGAAGCTCCCGGCGAACAGTTATTGTGCTGATGTTGCTTCCAGAGACAGTTTGGAAATTGGTAGTAAGTGTTGCAACCGAGGACATACCATTTTTTTACGTGCTTCAGCACTCGGCGGTCCCGTTCTGTGAGCTTGTGTGGCCTACCACTTCGCAGCTGAGCCATTGTTGCTACTAGACGTTTCCACTTCACAATAACAGCACTTACAGTTGACCGGGACAGCTCTAGCAGGGCAGAAATTTGACGAACTGACTTGTTGGAAAGCTGGCATCCTGTGACGGTGCCACGTTGAAAGTCACTGAGCTCTTCAGTAAGACCATTCTACTGCCTGTTTGTCTATGGAGATTGCACTGGCTGTGTTCTCGAATTTTATACACCTGTCAGCAACGGGTGTGGCCGAAGTAGCCGAACCCACTAATCTGAAGGGGTGTCCACATACTTTTGTATAGTGTATCTCTTACCCTTCCAGTGCACACTATTAGATGCAATCTACAAACACCTCCACAAATATCCTCTTCCACAATTCATTCAATTGTTTTTACACCAAATTATTGTTCTGTAAAAGAAAAAGTCTGGTTTGATTTCAACCATTGGTCCATTGTGTCCTAAACATGCAAATGAATGCAAAGTTATGTACATCCAGATTTTCAACTCAAGCTAATACAAATGTCATGAATATGCCTAAACAGTTTTTCCTTATTAAATACAACATGCAAATGTGTGCATGCAAGGAAGGAAGAGCCTTTTTCCCCAAATCTCAGATAATTTCCTATTTAGGGAGGTACAAGTCTACAAAAATAGCTTACCAAGAAAAATATGCTTGTTTCTAGAATGTGCCCATGACTTCACCACTCATTTCATACTGTAGGAGTGTATCTAATGTGATTGTTTCTCTGCTGTGTGTCTTTGTGTATAGGAGGTGATCAGGAACCTGGTGAAGAGGTATGTAGCAGCCATGATCCGCAGTGCTAAAACAGACGAGGGTCTGACAGAGGAGAATTTTAAGGTAGGTATCTCAGAAGTTGTGTACTTAAGCTTTCATCCCCAAAATGTGCCTGTATATATATATCATAGTCGTTGAGCAATATCTAACTGTCCCTCATTGTGGATCTGTCCTTCGCCTCTATCCCCCTCTTAACTGATCCATAGGAGCTCAAGCAGGACATCTCCAGTTTCCGCTACGAGGTGTTGGACCTGTTGGGGGACAGGAAGCCTCCGCGGAGGACCTACTCATCCAGCAGTGAGGCTACCCAGCAGGACGAGGCCAACGAGGAAGAAGGGGCTGGACAGGCCCAGGGTCAGTCCAGGGACCAAGGGGCCAAGGGGGTATCCTTCAGCACGTCAATCGCTGAGAGGAAGAGCAAGGACTCTGGGTTCAGCGTCTCCGCCCTCTTTAAGTCCATGTCAGGGGCAGAGGGGGCAGTGGACAACAAACCAAAGAGCAACGGGCTCAGATTCTCCTCCTCCCCCCCGTCCTCTGCTGCGTTAACCCGCAGTAGTGGCCGGCTGCAACGCTTCTCCAAGTCCAAGAGAGACTCCATCAGGCGGCTGGGCCTGCTCTTCTCCCGCATGAACGGACACGTCCCAGAGCCCAGGTCCCCTCCTCCCAGGATGCACCAGCCCACCTACAGCATCTCAGACGGTCTGCTTCGGCAGCCCACAACCTGGCCGGACATCCAGACCCACCCCAATCCCCCGGTTACACGCAGCCTGTTCCACCTGGACCAGCTGGGGGTGAACCTGAACGAGCTACCACATGCCCCTCCCCAGGCCCTGCCATTGGGGTCACCCCAGCAGGCTAACGGAAGTGACAGTCTGCTCCTGCGACCGGCGGGCCACTCCTTACCGCCGCCAGGCCACTCCGTGCCACCCCTGCACTGTGCTTCCAGCATCACGGCCTCCAGCTCTCGGGCTGTCCTCCTGGGCTCTAGTGAGGACATGTTTGAGGGCTGGATAGGACCTTGTGACGAGCTGGACTCCTCTGAGTGGGGGGCTGAGCAGGACGACTCCATCACAACACAGCTTTAGAGATCCCCCCCGGAATAATGACAGAATAATACTGTATGTTTAGGTCACTCTGCTGAAAGGACAGAAAGAATAAGTGGTTGACCCAAGTATACAAAACACAGGACTCATTTTCACAAAGATATCATAGCAAAGTAGGAGGATTCTAAACATATAATGAAAAAAAAAGCTTTATCTATTGCAATATAACTACATGTTTTCATACTGCCACTTACCTGTGATCCTTAGATCATTGGGTCTGTAAGCTCACCATCCTCTTAACTTGTTTTCATACAGTTCAGACCCAGTTATTTCTATTTTACTCATCAAAATATCACTGAGATTAAAGGGGTTCATATACACAGCTGAGGTATCACCATTGTCCAAACTTCTACTCTCTTACAAATATGTTTAATCTCGTTGCAAGTTTGTCTTTTACCAGACTGTTTTGCAGTGTTGTTCCATGTGCACGTTTTCCTCATGTGCCAAATTTCCCCTACACTGTGTTCTGTTTGGTATGTGGTATAACCTAAACATGAATGGTTATTATCATGGTAGACAAGGTCGTGTGACATACATTTATTTCAGGCTTGCAGGTTGAATCTTTACAAGTTGTTTTTGGACAATTAACTAATAATACTGTTCTGTTTTTCTATGAAAGTTGTATTTTTCTATATTTTCTTGGAAATAAGACACTACCCGTTTTTGGCTATTGAGACAGGTAATGCACGAAATTCGCAGAGTAACGTTTATAAAAATGTTATGTTTACTCTTAATCTAATTTATTTCTTCAAGATGGCTGTGAATTATAATACTCAAGATCAATTTAGAAGAGAACCTACGAAAACAATGTTTAATTGCTGTCAAAAACAAGCTTGTATACAAATACATTTATTTGATAATGAGAATTATCTACTAAAATACAATACATTTGACTGATTCTTAGAACTACGATTCCAAGAGTGGGCCATGTAATATGATGGCCTCTAACTGTGGTCACACAAAACACCACTGAAATGTCCAAAAATAGCGATACTCTGGGCAATTGTGACAGCGCAATGCATTCGCTAGTTGCAGTATTCATGGTTTACCTTAATGTGCCGTCTCACTCAAATTAACACTTTTACGATTCTCGTCATTTGAGGAAGTAGTAGTTGATAAAAGTGTGGTATTTTGGCGTGGACGTTGGTCGGGGAAGCCAGCCCGCGGTCATGGATCCGGAGATGTGTCCCACTGCATGAGGCAAATGGGGGTCACACCAGATACTAACTGGTTTTCTGATCCACGCCCCTACTTTTTTTAAAGGGCTCTATCTGTGACCAACAGATGCATATCTGTATTCCCAGTTATGTGGAATCCATAGATTAGGGTCTAATGAATTTCTTTCAACTGACTGATTTCCTTATATGAACTAACTCAGTAAAATATTTGAAATTGTTGAATTTTGCGTTTATATTTTTGTTCTGACCAGCAAAATAAAGTCAAGAACAGCTTGGCACGGTTTTGTTACGTTTCTTTCTGGGACTGAAAAAAAAATGCCTGGAGCGTAAAATAACGCCATTAACCTGTTCCCATGCTTTTAAATACTATGAGGATGGTTGATTAGCAAGGGAGTGCAGGTGGGTAACAGCGCTAAATCCATATACGGCTCTAGTTCCTTGCTAATAGGCCGCATTACAATATAGGTGTCTGGGCCCATAGAGTTCCAGCTCCAATATGAAGTTCCTATTCCAAGGCTGCATTCCAATGCAGAAAGACAATGCCTATACAGTATAATGACGTTCCTGCTGTGGATTAGATTAGTCCTTTGAAGCTTCAAGAGTGACTGCCATTACAAAGTGTAAATAGGATAAAGTCAGTCTCGTCCCAAAATTGAGATTTGCGAGATGATAGGAAAATATTGTATGTAACGGAATTAAGTGTACCATAAGTTTTCCTTGGGTTGATTTCAAGCCTGCCCACAGCACCAAAGTAATCATCAATTCGGAGCGCAGCTGCACAAGACCCAATCGTAATGCCCATGGTCAATTTGATTTGACATTGGATATCCCTATAGGGCTAGTTAAGGACAATCAGTAAATTACACAAAGTACACAGGACAATATTTTTAAATGTCAATCGCTCCACAGTTCAATGACTTAAGCCTCAAACCAGCTAAAAATTGTAGAAATACATCAAAATAGTCCCATTTACATTGTGTAATGTACTGACAGTCCCTAACTAGCACCAGAGATTGGATAGCCTATGTCAAACCAAATCTGCCAGGGTTGCACACCAGCCAAGTGAAGCTAATTGGCGAAATAAATTGGCTAGCCTGGGCAACTTCAAGACCTGGTTAGACTGTTAAATTATCTAGAAGGATACAGTAGGTGACACTATACTGCAGGGGTGTCAAACTCAACCCATGGAAGGCCGAGTGTCTGCAGGTTTTTAGTTTTTCCCCTTTCAAGTAAGAGCTAGACAACCAAGTGAGGGAAGTTAAATACTACTTCCTGAACATTATTCAAATGCAAGGGTGGAGTGGTCTGAGTCAGAAGGGGCAAACTGAAACCTAGCTGTTATTGGCAGAGGTTTGGAACTCGTATCTATTAACTAATTTAACGCCTGGTGATGTCACCAGGCAGGCCAAAACTCCATCCCACCAAAACAGGCTGAAAGTTCATGCGGTCTTTTCCTACAGCTCTTACACTAAAAGTGCTTTATAATGGTCACAGTATTCCAACCTCTGTTATATTTTCACACTTAGGAAAATCACTGACTGCGCTGGGCCGAAAATGACAAAGCTGAAAAACAAGGCACTCAGTTCAGCCCTGCTAGCTCTCCTCCCGAAACTGAGTTATAAACTACACATATTTTAACACTGCCCGAATACCAGTGAGCGCTTTCCATGGTGCTGATCATGACGAAGGGTAGCAACAACATCAGCCTTGTGCTGGCCAGGGTTCTGGAACCTCAGATACCACCATCATACCAAATTACTTCTCTAAAAGCAGGGCTCTCCAACCCTAATCTAGCACACACGATTCTAATAACCAGCTCCTAGATAAGATGAATCAGGTTAGTTACAACAGGGGATGGAGCAAAAACCTACACGAGTGTAGCTCTCTAGGAACAAAATTGGAGAGCCCTGCTCTAAAAAGGTACAGTTCAAATGACAAATTGTTACAACTTCTGGGAAACATAACTTTTTTTAATTAAGCAAAAAAAATAAAACACATTAATATTAACATAAACATCCCTGAACACTGTGGGGATGGAACTGCGGCTGTGTCTGAAATTGCACCCCATTCCCAACGTAGTGCACTACTTTTGACCAGCCCTATGGATGCCATTTCAGACACAGCCACTGACTAGCAAAGTGCAACAGAGGAACAGTGGAATAAACTTGACACAAATTAACATTTACAGGCATAGGGTGAATGTGAGTGGGTGAATAGTAGAGGGACCCTGCCTCCCTCCCCAGTGCTTGGTTACATGCTGGGAGGGATAAAGTGCCCTGGGTGTGTGGGTGCACTGACATAGTTGACTGGGTGATTGGAGGGGCAGTAGGATGTGAGCACACGGGGTTGGGCAGGGCCTGAGTTCCAGGGTGTGAGGTAGTGGTAGGTGGCAGAAAGCATTGGAACATAAGGCTCGTAGGTGTGGAGGGGGGGTTGGCTGCACTGGTCCTGAACCAAGGGGTAGAACACTATGCCTGGGGCTCCTGCTGAGGGAGGGTCCATGACCAAGGGTGTGCCTGGTAGGGAGGAAAAGGTTGGGGGTGAGGACAAACGTGAGATTAAGAAAAACATTTTTTTATGGATCACAGTCACGTTTGATACTTGAAGTCGTAACATCCTCGTGACAGAATCTGACACTGAAGTCAGATCTTATTCAATGCAGATGTGCCATTTCATAATGCAGAGGTTTGAGGCAGAGGAGTGGCGCTGACCGTTGGCAGGAATGTCTCCCTGGCCATCAGGCCCAGTTCTCCCAGGCTCTGGGTAGGACTGGGGGACTGTGTGATCAGAGGGAGGGGAGGCAGCAGGCTGCTGATACACCTGCTGCATCTGCACCACGGAGTGCCAGTAGCTCTGCTGGTACCACTGTTTCAACACAGATAGAAATATAGGCACACATTGTTTTCATTCAAAAGACATGTCTTGTCTCATGACCAGTTACTGTTCACCCATACTACACTGAAAAATATAAAAATGCAACAAACTGTTGGTACCATGTTTCATGACCTGAAATAAAAGATCCCAGAAATTGTCCATACGCACAAAAAGCTTATTTTGCTTAAATTTGTTTCCATGCCGGTTAGTGATCATTTATCCTTAGCCAAGATATGCCACACCTGTCAGGTGGATTATCAGGAAGCTGATTAAAACGCATGATCATTACACAGGTGCACCTTGTGCTGGGGACAAAAGGCCACTAAAATGTGCAGTTGTCACAACACAATTCCACAGATGTCTCAAGTTGAGGGAGTGTGCAATTGGCATGCTGACTGCAGGAATGTTCACCAGAACTGTTGCCAGAGAATTTAAAGTTAATTTCTCTACCATAAGCCGCCGCTATCATTTTAGAGTATTTGACAGTACATCCAACAATAGCAGACCACGTGTATGGTGTAGAGTGCGCGAGCGGTTTTCTGATGTCAACATTGTGAAAAAAGTGCCCCATAGTGGCGGTGTGGTTATGGTATGGGCAGGCATAAGCTACGGACAACGAACCCAATTGCATTTTATCGATGGCAATTTCAATGCACAGAAATACCATGACGAGATCCTGAGGCCCATTTTAAGGTATGTGTGACCAACATATACATGTCAGTATTCCCAGTCATGTGAAAATCATAGATTAGGGCATAATGAGTTTAATTCAATTGACCAATTTCCTCAAATGAACTGTAACTCAGTAAAATCAATGAAATTGTTGCATGTTGAGTTTATATTTTTGTTCCGTAAATGATATAGGGCTCTCCAACCCTGTTCCTGGAGAGCTACCCTCCTGTAGGTTCACTCCAACCCGTTGTAACCAACCTGATACAGTTTACTAACCAGATAATTATTAGAATCAGGTGTGCTAGATTAGGGTTGGAGAACCCTCCTATATATTAGGCTGTCATTGTGAATAAGAATTTGTTAACTGACTTGCCTAGTTAAATAAATATTCATTTGATTCCCTTTACTTACTTGGACTCCTAAATTAAAGTAATATTGGATGACCTTGCAATCTATAAAAAAAAAAATAGATTTAGTTACAATTACTGTCACATTTTCAAATTCAACCATTAGAAGTTTACAACTTGAACACAAAAGCCATGGGGCAGCGTTTCTCTGACCTCGTGGAAGGTCATTGCCGTTGGGGTCATAGGAGTATGGTGGAGGGGGTGAGGCGCTGACTGCTTCCCCCATCTCATTCACAAACCAGGGAGAGGAAGGAGGAAACTGCATGGATAAAACTAAAAACAAGAGAAATAGACATCCGTTAGACAACTCATAACCAACTCATTATGTCCAACCATAACTTATATATAGAGCGGGTACCTGGTCTGCCCATAGTGTGTGGGGGCATGGGAGCCCCCTCTGGATGGCTTGAGGGTGGAGCCATTGGTGCTGGGGGGATCTGAGAGCTGCTAGCAGAAGAGGAGTTGGAGGTGAAGATAGCTGCTGGGGCTGTGCTTACAGCCTGTGAAGAGGTGATAACTGCGGACTTCACCACCACCTGAGGAAACAAAACATTAAAATAACCCTCAGACGACAACATAGACAATTCATGCTTAAATTCAATGTCATGCTTAAAATTAAAATAATAGTTTTACCTAATCTAAAGAGGTACATTCTACAGTTTATAAAAATGTTTAAAGCAGCTGCGTATAATTGAAACACCTGTTCTCCCGCCAAAATGTGACAACAGTTCTGTAAAGCGGATGGTGAGGGATCCAGTACCTGCTGTGAGTAGCTGTAGGTCGCTACGCCCTCTTGTGGTGAGCTGGCACGAGATCCTCCCTCTTCAATGGTCTAGAAAGGCAGGCAGGCAACAAAAATAAAATATTTAAAGACAGGAACGCAGTCAAAACAGATCAGCCCCAATAAGCACGTTAATTGGAAATTATACAATACATATAATCATCCCACATGTGAAATTAACTTTTATTACCCTTAGTTTTGACCCCCACAAAAAAGTGAAGGGCAATTTGAGAAGATATAGATATATATAAAGCGCAATGTTTGAGAGGGCATATTGAGCACAATGGATATTTTGAGTACCAGGTTGGCAGTGGACTCTGCCGCAGCATACATAGACGGGCTCTGGAACCCTGGGTCTGCAAGATGAAGAGACTTCAAAAGATAATTGTGCACTTTTATCCACATTGTACGAGGGGTCTCCATATTGTGAGCCTTTACCGCTGCCAAATGACATCAGTTGGGAAATGGAATAGCCCAATCTGTCTCTACATAACCAGTTAAAATAATGCATCTACAGAACATAATGAAAATGGTGAACAAGGACTGTCCTACCAGTTCTTCCTAAGGGCTCTCCAAAATCTCCACAGCAGGTGAAGTCACTCACCTTGCACAGTATAGATGTACTCCTCCGAATATTCACCTGAGACAGATACACATCGATTTTCTCCATTTACATTCAAATCCTGGCTCAAGTTGAACAAATACATTTGATCAAGACAGCGTCACTGGACAGGCCTACCTTGGTCGCCACCATTGCTCCTCTCGTCAGCGTCCTCCTCTGATGAGGTCATGGCCTGTTTGCCAGACGTGGGGATGGGGCTCGGCCCCCGCTGCATCCAGTAGGTAGGGGGTGCTGGAACCATTTGGTTTGCTACCGCCTGACCCTAAAGAGAAGGTTACAAAGCAGACAGCAGGTTGACTGTGGAATACTCATGCTCCCAACAATCAAAGTCCGAACCCTGAGGGCTTATGTGCTAATTCGTTACCGGCAAGGGAGGGAAAGGGGTCTCATCTCCCTCCTCAATCTCGTAGAAGGTGATTGTTCCTTCCATGTCCTGTTCCTCCTCGCCAGCCTCGGGAACATAGCTGAACTGGCACTCTTTGTTGACAGCATGCATCTGGCGCCTGCTTCGACTGCAAGAGCTCAAGTGAATACACATACATTTATAACCACAACACTCAGTCACTGCTCAACATTGCTTAGGAGATGATTAAAAAAAGTCTATTACCGTGACCTGAATGAGTAGTTGTCGAAGCTCTGGTAGCAGCGTTTTCCTGGGTGAGGGTAGTATGCCGCCTCTGGCCCAATAAAGTGATGCCTGTTCAAGAAACGGGCTGAACTTTTGAACAGAACCCAGATTGGCAACATCATTCAGTAGATACCAAAATAATATAAATCTATGGTAAGGAACTTATATGGAATGTATATGTTTAAATGAATGATTAGAATATTCCACCCTGAAACCATATAATTGTATGAAATTGATTAGAATCATAAAATTATTATTAATGATGTGTAGTTTTAGTCAGAATTCGGGTAAAACAATATATCTGTACAATACGTCTTTATAGTATCTTAAACACAGACTGTCTGAGCAAAATTCGGTGCCGACCTTGGCTAGGGGCCACAGAGATTTGGGAGAGGGCAGGGAGTACTTCTCACGGCGCCTCCCTAATCTTGGGGGAGGACAGGGGGTGCTTCTCACGGTCTCCCTATCTCCCTACTGTTTGTGTGGAAGTATGTGCGCCGCTATAAAATGGATGTCTTTGTATTGTGGACTTCAGAACGTTCTTGTGAATAAACATTTGACTATTGTAGGCTGGGCCTCTGTTTTCATTTCAACCAGTATCTTACAAATTCTGGGTCGCAGACTGAGTAGTTAATTGAGGTTTAGTTTATGAACATTGAGAACATAATTCTCTTAACTTCTTTGGGATAGGGGCAGCATTTTCACTTTTGGATGAATAGCGTGCCCAAAGTGAACTGCCTCCTACTCAGTCCCAGATGCTAATATATGCATATTGTTATTCGATAGAAAACACTGAAGTTTCTAAAACTGTTTGAATGATGTCTGTGAGTGTAACAGAACTCATAAAACATGCAAAAACCTAAGATTTTTTTTTAACAGGAAGTGGGAAATCTGAGGTTTGTAGTTTTTGAACTCAGCCCCTATCGAATTCACAGTGGGATATGGGTTATGTTGCACTTCCTAAGGCGTCCACTAGATGTCAACCGTCTTTAGAACGTTGTTTCAGGCTTCTCGTGTGAAGGGGGGCCGGATGGGAGCTGTTTGACTAAGGGGTCTGCCAGCAGCCTCGTTCTCAGTCACGCGCATTTCATATGCGAGGTAGCTCTCGTTCCATTGCTTTTCTACAGACAATGGAATTCTCCGGTTGGAACATTATTGAACATTTATGATAAAAACATCCTAAAGATTGTTTATATACTTAGTTTGACAAGTTTCTTTGACCTGTAATATAACTTTTTGAACGTTTCGTCCGACTGGACCTGAACGCGCTTTTGGATTTGTTTACCAAACGCCCTAACAAAAGAAGCTATTTTGACAGACATAAATGGACATTATCGCACAAAAAAAACATTTGTGGAACTGCGATTCCTGGGAGTGCATTCTGATGAAGATCATCAAAGGTAAGTTAATATTTATAATGCTATTATGACTAATGTTGACTGCGCAACATGGCGGTTATTTATTTTGGCTGGTTTGGGCTGAGCGCCGTTCTCAGATTATGCTTTTTCCGTAAAGTTTTTTTTGAAATCTGACACAGCGGTTGCATTAAGGAGAAGTGTATCTAAAGTACCATGCATAACACTTGAATTGTCATCAACATTTATAATGAGCATCTGTGAATTCATGTGGCTCTCTGCAAAATCATAGCATGTTTTTGAACATAACACACCAATGTTAAATTAGATTTTTGGATATAAATATGCACTTTATCAAACAAAACATACATGTATTGTGTAACATGAAGTCCTATGAGTGTCATCTGATGAAGATCATCAAAGGTTAGTGATTAATTTTATCTCTATTTGTGCTTTTTGTGATCTTTGGCGGGAAAAAATGGCTGGGTTTTTCTGTGACTTGGTGGTGACCTAACAATCGTTTGTGGAGCTTTCGCTGTAAAGCATTTTTGAAATCAGACACTGGGGCTGGATTAATGAGAATTGTATCTTTAAAATGGTGCCTAATACTTGTATGTTTGAGAAATTTGATTTATGAGATTTGTTGATTTTTATTTGGCGCCCTGCAATTTCATTGGCTAGCGGAACCCCAGTCCTAGACAGGTTAACAGGAACATGGCCTTATTTCCCAAAAAGCATAAATAGAATAAAAATCAGTAACAGTGCACCACAGGAACTTTCAATTGTGTATAACAGCAGCCGTGTGAAAGAGTTCTCAAACCTGCAGTTTGACTATTTAAGTAGCAAGCACACAGACCTGGGTGGGCCATATCCTCGCGGGGGCCTGGGTGGAGGATGTGGGTGATAATGTTCATAGGGCAGGGTCCCTGGTGGTGGTGTGGGGGCATACATGCCAGGGGCGCGCCCAGGGGGTATGCCGCCAGGGCCTGGCCGGAAGCGGGGAGGCTGGGATCGATTGTAAGAGACCATCAGCATCTCCTTCCCTCTGGGCTTCTTAAAGAAACGCCGCCGGCCTCTCACCTCGGAGTCTGGGGGAGGGGAGAAGAGGTAACAGACAAAGTTGTACAAGTCATCTTTAATGGTCTGAAGCCAATACATGTCACTGCTATTAGAAGCTTACTAGCTAAGACCATCTAAAAAGGTTAAAGGGTATACAGACCCATCTCTCCAGGATACTGCTCAGGTCTGCTGTATGACGGTCCCTTGCGGCTTGGGGTGATGTTCCAGGCAGGGACAGGGTTCACAGGCTTCAAGTTAGTCATAGACACAAGATGTCTGAAAGTGGTGGGGTAGAGAGAGAAGTCTCAAATCTAATATTGAAAACAGCACTGTGTAGAAAGTAATTCACCATATATACACACTATACTGTATGACTGACAATAGGATGATGCAAGGCCAGGGGCAATCATTCATGTACCAGAATACTAAAATAAGCACACATTGATGGGTGCTGTGCAGTAGTGCCTGTTCTTAAGTCAATTCAATTGGGGTGTTTTAAAAGAGATGTATCTCACTTTTCTCCAAGCTCTTCGATGAACACTGTCACAGCGCTGGGGTGAGTGCCCACCTCCTGAATGAAGGCATTGTAATACTTCCCTTTGGGGTCGAGACGAACCTGCATAGGAGACACGGGCTAACCTTACGGTCATGGAGTATGTTCGGAGTACGGTTTATACAAAATACACTCACTAAGAATCTTAAAATGAGTGGATAAATTGGATTACCTGACACTTGTCTCCCAAGAAGTACTGTCTTCCAGCAAACACCATGTAATCAGTCTTCTGCATTTCTGTTTCAGAGACAAGACATTATATGCCATTCCAGAATGCCCAATTATACGTGAAGAATAAAAAAAATCTGTGTGGTATGAGCATATCAACCCCATGTGAATATTCAGCACAGATAAGTTCTGCACTGCGTGGATATTGAAACATGTTCTTTATTACTAAAGTTTCAAGGTCACCTTAACAGTTCCACTGTACCACAAGAAATCCAACTCAAGTTTTCCCAAAAGGGGCAACATGGCATACCTTTGCGACTGTCATGCCATACATCAAACTCTACATTTCTGTACATCTCAGAATCCAGTGCTTTGAGCACCTTGTACGGGAGAGAGAGTTTTGTTGGTCCATCTGGAGTCTTGGGAAGAGAAAGAGAGATAGAATAGATTCTTGGAGCACATACAATCTCAGTAATGTTATAAACTACAACACCTCAGATGGTAACCAGACCACTTTCTAAAACATAGAAAACATTGTCACCTTTGCTTCCTCTGCTCCAGGTCTGGCTTTGTCCTCTGTGCGATTGTACCCATTGAGCTCCCAATCGTCCCTACAAGATTAAACAATTATACTTGACAAAAAAATGCAAGAAAATAACTAAATCACAATGACTATTCCAATATATAGATGCAGGGGCAATTTATGCATGCTGTAGGTAACTGGAAGACAATAAGGCAGGTTTAGTCTGGAGGACATTCTGTAATTCAAAAGGATTATGCCGAACAAGACTTCACCTCTGACCCCTGTCCTCGGGGGTGTCATAGCCTGCGTCCTCACTGCACACCGATAGGCTGTTCCTATAGCGACGACCTCCTCCACGGAACCCCTCCAAAGCTCCCTGCAACTCCACCTCCTCAACACCAAGGACTTGCGTGTACAGCAGTTCATACAACAGAGCTGGATTCAATTGGGGGAAAAAATGTAAAAGTACATTTCCTTTAGACCACACATGGAACTATTGCCCATTACAATATTGACTAACTACAATCAATGAGTAGCTAGTTATAAGACTTAAAAAGAGTGAAGACATCCACTGGTTCCTCAGAATTCTGATGGACTGTGAGAATACTGACCCTGACACAGCGCTGCGTCGATCGGGTAGTTCCTGGGGTACACAATGTCGTAGTGGCCATTGTTGGAGCAACACAGCAGAATCTGCAAATCAGTCAAGAAGAGTCCAGGAGTGTAATGCATTTTATCCCCATCACTCCTTTAACCATTCAATGGGGAAAATGATAGACACATCAAATTGTCTACATAGAGATGGAAGTAAGAAAGATAGAAGCTGGTAAACTGAAAATGTAGAAATATTGGACTTTTTGAAATGGCGGTAGTCTTCTCAAAGGATAAAATGAGAGCAGCACCCTCTAGTGGACAAACCAAAGTCTCACACGTCATCTCACCTTTCCACACACCTGGTTTAATTAGCAATGCGATTCAGTTTTTCCTGGTAATTACTTCACTAGTCAGGCATTTGAGATGCTTCAGGGCCTGGGTTCAAGTGGGCTGTGCTGAACCACACACACACACACTTACCTTCTCCACGTACTCTTTCTCAGTTATCTCAGTTGGTGGCTTCCCAGGGTACCTGTATATGAGGAAGCACCGCCTTCAACACAGTAAAGATGTGAGAACACACTCATTTCAAGTTCCATTAAAAGCAAAAAATGCAATTCACATAAATCTCATTTTACAATGTCCTGTCAGCCAACAAAGGTAGTACAACGTGGGGGTGTATAACTCTGAACACATTGTGGAGCACGTACCTGTACAACAACGACAATGCCTTTATCTCAACTTGTCCAGCGGTTTCCTTTAGAAAAATATATTTAAGGGTATGACCCTTTTCATACAGTCCATGGTCTGAATCTGACCCATGTTTTGTGCAATGAACTTGTATAACCATGTAGTTTTAAACATACCGTGGGGTCCTCCAGACGTTCCAGATACTTCTCAAATGACCCTTCAACAAACTGAGAGAAAGCATGTCATTTAGCAGACGCCCTTATCCAGCGCGACGTAAGAGTATAGTGAGTGCATACATTTTCGTACTTGTGTCCCGTGGGAATCGAACCCACAACCCTGGCTCTGAAAGTACCATGCTCTACCAACTAAGCCACACCCGACCTACTGATAAAGCATGTCAGGATAAAGAATGTAATTATAGACTGATTTTTAACTAGACTTGCTCTGTACTGTGATTGCATTGTGCTTGCAACTTACAGGTTCAAAATCGCATCGGTTTGCCCTCATGAAGGTGACACAATCTTTCCTTATCTTTTGTTGGAAATTCTGTGAGTAATAAAGCTTGAGGAAAGGAAAGAAATACCGGTACATTATTACCACATGTTTTGTATTCGGCCACTTCGCGCCCTGTGAAGCATAATTGTGTACATTCCATGTTTCAACTCTGGCCACTTCATCAGAATCAATAATTTAGCGGTCAACCAAATGGACCCATGAGTTCCCAAACGACACATTCAAAAAAGGACTAAATCCTATTTTCCCACCATTAATTCAGTCGACGTTATTGAGAACTGTAATATTTTCTCTTAATTTTCAAAACGTTGGACGTGAAACGCAATGCAATACAAATAAAAGTGTACAGTAACGTTTGCGAAATTGGCTTTAGCCTACCTGCTCAGAGACAGCTCGAAATAGACAGGACGCGTCTCGTGCCATCATTTTCCGGTAGAGACCGATGCTGGCTAGATACTCGTCCATGTTTACAAAATACTTCTTCAAAGCTTTCTGCATATTTAAAGAAATTGCAAATAAAAAACGATAAATATGCAAAGCTTCATAACTTCATGCGTAGACGATAAAGAACACGAAGGTCGAAAGTTTCCTTTCGAATCGCTATAAGGAAACAGCTGCTACAAATGAGCACTGATTGCCGAGTTCATTTCGCCGTCACTCGGCGAAACCGTTGAAAAATGTATTGAACATTCTTGTATTTGATTGGTTACACTAAACTCTTGTTTTTTTTATATACTTTATCCTCGAAATAGTACCCTACATTCAATTATGATCGCCCATTGTGTCTATACACAGTCTCCCATGAGTAAAAAAGGCTACTCCACAGTAGGAAGCGAATTATAAACCTGATATAGAGGGAAAAATTGTAAACGATGGCCTAAATCAAACAGACAGCCTGATAAAG
Source organism: Salvelinus alpinus (assembly GCF_045679555.1). NCBI lineage: Eukaryota > Metazoa > Chordata > Actinopteri > Salmoniformes > Salmonidae > Salvelinus > Salvelinus alpinus. The sequence goes on along the minus strand of NC_092098.1, from coordinate 7,759,106 downwards.
ATGCTATTTCTACATGTTGTCAAACTGGCAACATGTGGCTGCGGTATGACATAGTAAAGCAAAGTTTTCTTGATTTAATCACTAGTCAAGGTAAATTTGAAGAACAACAGTTTACAGTCTGAAAACAATAGGCTGTCACATTAGACAGTCTTGCCTCAAATGTATTTCCCTTCCTTCTCCCCTTCTCCCCCCCTCTCTAATTCCTATTTTATCCCCCACCTTGGATTGGAACCTAAAGCACCCATCTGGGGTGGAGACAGATTATAGGCTACTTCAATACTGTGAGTTAAAATGTTGTTGCCTACTGTCAATAATACAGTGCATTCGGAAAGTATTCAGACCCCTTGACTTTTTCCACATTTTGTTATGTTACAGCCTTATTCTAAAATTGATTAAATAGTTTTTTCCCTCATCAATCTACACACAATACCCCATAACGACAAAGCAAAAACAAGTGTTTAGACATTTTTTCAAATGTATACAAAACCCCCCCTGGAAATATCACACTTACATAAGTATTCAGACCCTTTACGCAGTACTTTGTTGAAGCACCTTTGGCAGCGATTACAGCCTTGAGTCTTTTTGGGTATCTCATACCTGTATTTGGGGAGTTTCTCCCATTCTTCTCTGCAGATCCTTTCAAGCTCTGTCAGTTTGGAGGGGAGTGTCGCTGCACAGCTATTTTCAGGTCTCTCCAGGGACGTTCGATCGGGTTCAAGTCCGGGCTCTGGCTGGGCCACTCAAGGACATTCAGAGACTTGTCCCAAAGCCACTTCTGCGTGTCTTTGGCTGTGTGCTTAAAGGTTGTTGTCCTGTTGGAAGGTGATATCAGGAAGTGGTTTGGGACCACTGTCTCTGGGAGACTAGAATCGTTGAAGACGCATGTGGTGCATAGATGCACATGGAGTGGTGTGGGTGTGAATAACTAGGTATAGTTATATAGGGAAAATAATGGATAACTCAATCAGTTCTTTGTGAGCTGAGTTTTTCCATATATTACGTTATCTAGGATTCCGTCCACCACACCCCATCGGTCTACAGGTAGTGAGCACTGACAGGAAAAGCCATTGAAAAGTTTCAAAGGGTAACAGCTGAGATGGATAAGGTCTGAGATGCCCCCGGACACTGAGACTTTCTTAAGAGCATGATATGTGTACCTCTCGGGCTGCTGCGCTGTGATCGTTGCTGCAGTGTGAAGGTGAAAACCTAAAGATGTATAATGTTATAAAGGGATTCTCTATGGAGATATGAAAGAAGAGAGTATTATTCCCGAATATGCTGTTAAATAGAACATTAGAGTGAATATTCAAACCCCTGTATGAATAGAACACTGGTGTAGATGAGGAATTTGTGATGTAACACAAGTGTATAATGGGTTACGAGAGATAAAGTAACATAATATTGAGTATAATGTGTTATTATGATGATCTGATGAAGTAAGAATAGAAAAATAAAAATAATACCACGTGAGTGGTGACAAAGTATTCTGAGGAATGTTCAGAGTGGTCCCTTTATGGATAATTTGAGGTATGATAAGGTTAAAGCATTGTACGGGACTTACCCCTAACCAATAAAACTATAAATAGAACCAATGAATGTTGAACATGGTTTTCTGTTAACTAAACTTAAGGCTACAATTTATTGTATTCCTGATGGAGTTTTTATTGATATGCCAAACGATGAGATATTAAACCAATGAGTAACCAGGCAAATTGAACTACTCCCCCAGGAGGAGTGGGGGTCTGACACTGCCTCCCAGTTTATTTTGTCTCAGGCGCCAGAAATATTATGGATAGAACATTCCAATGACAGTGGACTGATAGGCAGTGCTAGCCCAGTTATAATAAATGTTTATCTCTCCCCTTATTAAATGTTTAAAAAAATAAGATTCATATGTAATGTGCCAAATTTATAAAATTCATTAGTCAATTCAGAAGTATGAAGCAGAAAGTGAATATCCTACAGAAATTTGAAATAAATATATCAAGTAACGTTGTTAAGGTAGGCTAAAATTAAAACATTGCCTTCCAATATGGAGCAAGTTATAATGTTTGTTTTGCTTTGTTTTAAACATTGCAATAGGGGAAAAACAGAACATTGTTTGAGAGTGATCCGTGTGCATTAGGAGTAGTGATTGAGAAAGTTTTTTTTTCTACTGGAAAGAGTAGAAGGGTCTTAGTTGAAGGAAACAGATTATGGAGACTAGTGAAAGTAACAAAGTGAATGGTAATTGACTTTCAGATAGCATTCTAATAATGCAATATTTTAGTAATTTGAAGAAGATTGAGCATTCTACAGTTGAAGTCGGAAGTTTACATACACTTAGTTTGGAGTCATTAAAACTCGTTTTTCAACCACTCCACAAATTTCTTGTAAACAAACTATAGTTTTGGCAAGTCGGTTAGGACATCTACTTTGTGCATGACACAAGTAATTTTTCCAACAATTGTTTACAGACAGATTATTTCACTTATAATTCACTGTATCACAATTCCAGTGGGTCAGAAGTTTACATACACTAAGTTGACTGTGCCTTTAAAGAGCTGGGAATATTCCAGAAATTATGTCATGGCTTCAGAAGCTTCTGATAGGCTAATTTACATCATTTGAGTCAATTGGAGGTGTACCTGTAAATGGATTTCAAGGCTTACCTTTAAACTCAGTGCCTCTTTGCTTGACATCATGGGAAAATCAAAAGAAATCAGCCAAGACCTCAGAAAAAAAATTGTGGACCTCCACAAGTCTGGATCATCATCGGGAGCAATTTCCAAACGCCTGAAGGTACCACGTTCATCTGTACAAACAATAGTACGCAAGTATTAACACCATGGACCACGCAGCCGTCATACCCCTCAGGAAGGAGACGCGTTGTGTCTCCTAGAGATGAATGTACTTTGGTGCGAAAAGTGCAAATCAATCCCAGAACAACAGCAAAGAACCTTGTGAAGATGCTGGAGGAAACAGGTACAAAAGTATTTATATCCACAGTAAAACAAGTCTTATATCGACATAACCACTCAGCAAGGAAGAAGCCACTGCTCCAAAACCGGCATAAAAAAGCCAGACTACGGTTTGCAACTGCACATGGGGACAAAGATCGTACTTTTTGGAGAAATGTTCTCTGGTCTGATGAAACAAAAATAGAACCGTTTGGCCATAATGACCATTGTTATGTTTAGAGGAAAAGGGGGGAGTCTTGCAAGAACACCATCCCAACCATGAAGCACGGGGGTGGCAGCATCATGTTGTGATGCAAAATAGATGGCATCATGAGGCAGGAAAATTATGTGGATATATTGAAGCAACATCTCAAGACATCAGTCAGGAAGTTAAAGCTTGGTTGCAAATGGGTCTTCAAAATGGACAATGACCCCAAGCATACTTCCAACGTTGTGGCAAAAGGGTTTAAGGACAACAAAGTCAAGGTATTGGTGTGGCCATCACAAAGCCCTGGTCTCAATCCCATAGAAAATGTGTGGGCAGAACTGAAAAAGCGTGTGCGAGCAAGGAGGCCTACAAACCTGACTCAGTTACACCCACTCTGTCAGGAGGAATGGGCCAAAATTCACCCAACTTATTGTGGGAAGCTTGTGGAAGGCTACCCGAAACATTTGACCCAAGTTAAACAATTTTAAAGGCAATCCTACCAAATACTAATTGAGTGTATATAAACTTCTGATCCACTGGGAATGTGATGAAAGAAATAAAAGCTGAAATAAATCATTCTCTCTAGTATTATTCTGATATTTCACATTCTTAAAAGAAAGTGGTGATCCAAACTGACCTAAGACAGGGAAATCTTACAAGGATTAAATGTCAGGAATTGTGAAAAACTGAGTTTAAATGTATTTGGCTGTCACGATCGTCTTCGGGAGAAAGAAAGGAGGACCAAGGCGCAGCGTGATATGAATACATCTTCTATTTATTATAACGAAGAACACTTAACCAAACGAATGTGACGCTATATAGAAAATAGTGCTGAACACAAAACACTACACATAGACAATCACCCACCAAACCCAACAGAGAACAGGCTACCTAAATATGGTTCACAATCAGGGACAACGATAGACAGCTGCCTCTGATTGAGAACCATATCAGGCCAAACACAGGAAACGAACACAGAAATAGAAAACATAGATTACCCACCCAACTCACGCCCTGACCACACTAAAACAAAGAAAATACAAAAGAACTATGGTCAGAACGTGACATTGGCTAAGGTGTATGTAAACTTCTGACTTCAACTGTATGTAAATAAGGTATTTATGTTCTGTCATTATGGGTTATTGTGTGTAGATTGATGAGGAAAATGTTTTATTTAATCCATTTTGGAGTAAGGCTGTAACATAACAAAATGTGGAAAAAGTGAAGGGTTCTGAGTACTTTACGAATGCACTGTATGTATAAAATATTAGTAGATCATTGTAGCCTACCAGTGTGTTGGCCTTAGATTGCGTGTTTAACTCAGGGTTAAAGCCACAATCCTGAGTTTGTGTGTCAACCCAATGGCAGCCCCACCACTTCATTTGGTAACCTAAAGCCGAGGGATGGGGCTGGGTATCACTTAGCCTAAACATCAGACTGTTACCATGGTTATTCCATGGATTTTCAGTCCGACCAAAGTCGCCCTAAAAAAAGATGGCAAAAATTATATTTACAGTTACTTCAGCGGTTTCACATGCTGTCAGTCCTTTTGGCGGTAGGAGGTGGAGATACGGTGTCTTCAGCAAGTATTCACACCCCTTGACTTTTTCCACATTTTGTTGTGTTATAGCCTGAATTTAAAATGTATTAAATTGAGATTTTGTGTCACTGATCTACACACAATACCCATAATGTCAAAGTGGAATAATTAAAAATGAAAAGTCAATAAGTATTCAACCGCTTTATTATGGCAAGCCTAAATCTGTTAAAGAGTAAAAATGTAATTCCATGGACTCTGTGTGCAATAACATTGTTTAAAATGATTTTTTAAATGACTACCTCATCTCTGTACCCCACACAAACAATTATCTGTAAGGTCCCTCAGTCCAGCAGTGAATGTCAAGTACAGATTCAACCACAAAGACCAGGGAGGTTTTACGATGGTTCGCAAAGAAGGGCACCCATTGGTAGATGGGTAAAAAAATGAAGCAGACATTGAATATCCCTTTGAGCATGGTGCAGTTATAAATTACATTTTGGATGGTGTATCAATACACACAGTCACTACAAAGATGCAGGCATTGAAGGAAACCGCTCAGGGATTTCACTATGCAGTCACCACCATGCTTGAAAATATAAAGAGTGGTACTCAGTTTTGTGTTGTGTTGGATTTGCCCCAAACATAACTCTTTCTAGTCAGGACAAAAAGTTAATTTCTTTGCCACATTTGTTGCAAAGAACAAATGCGTCAAATTCACCATTGGCCTCATGCATAATGTTATTGGTATGCTTGTCATCAGCAAGGACTAGGGAGTATTTTTTTAGGATAAAAATGAACTAAAAGCACAGGCACAATCATAGAGGAAAACCAGGTTCAGTCTTCTTTACAGCAGACACTGGGAGACAAATTTCCCATCTGGACAAAAGGAACACCTATGTGAGAATGCTGTTCATTGACTACAGCTCAGCATTCAACACCATAGTACCCTCAAAGCTCATCACCAAGCTAAGGAACCTGGCACTAAACACCTCCCTCTGCAACTGGATCCTGGACTTCCTGACAGGCCGCCCCCAGGTGGTGAGGGTAGGTAGCAACACATCTGCCTTGCTGATCCTCAACACTGGAGCTCCCCAGGGGTGCGTGCTCAATCCCCTCCTGTACTCCCTGTTCACCCACGACTGCATGGCCAGGCACGACTCCAACACCATCATTAAGTTTGCTGACGACACAACAGTGGTAGGCCTGATCACCGACAACGACGAGACAGCCTATAGAATAACAACCTATCCCTCAACGTAACCAAGAGTAAGGAGATGATTGTCGACTACAGGAAAAGGAGCACCGAGCATGTCCCCATTCTCATCGACGGGGCTGTAGTGTAGCAGGTTGAGAGCTTCAAATTCCTTGGTGTCCACATCAACAACAAACTAGATTGGTCCAAACACACCAAGACAGTCGCAAAGAGGGCACGACAAAGCCTATTCCCCCTCAGGAAACTAAAAAGATTTGGAATGGGTCCTGAGATCCTCAAAAGGTTCTACAGCTGCAACTTCGAGAGCATCCTGACCCGTTGCATCACTGCCTGGTATGGCAATTGCTCGGCCTCCGACCGCAAGGCACTTCAGAGGGTAGTGCGTACGGCCCAGTACATCATGGCTGCCTGCCATCCAGGACCTCTACACCAGGCGGTGTCAGAGGAAGGCCCTAAAAATTGTCAAAGACCCCAGCCACCCCAGTCATAGACTGTTCTCTCTACTACCGCATGGCAAGCGGTACCGGAGTGCCAAGTCTAGGACAAAAAGGCTTCTCAACAGTTTTTACCCCCAAGCCATAAGACTCCTGAACAGGTAACCAAGTGGTTACCCGGACTATTTGCATTGTGTGCCCCCCCAACCCCTCTTCTACGCTGCTGCTACTCTCTGTTTATCTTATATGCATAGTCACCTTAACTAAACATTCATGTACATACTACCTAATTGGCCCGACCAACCAGTGCTCCCGCACATTGGCTAACCGGGCTATCTGCATTGTGTCCCACCACCTGCCAACCCCTCTTTTTACGCTTCTGCTACTCTCTGTTCATCATATACAGTGGGGAGAACAAGTATTTGATACACTGCCGATTTTGCAGGTTTTCCTACTTACAAAGCATGTAGAGGTCTGTAATTTTTATCATAGGTACACTTCAACTGTGAGAGACGGAATCTAAAACAAAAATCCAGAAAATCACATTGTATGATTTTTAAGTAATTAATTTGCATTTTATTGCATGACATAAGTATTTGATCACCTACCAACCAGTAAGAATTCCGGCTCTCACAGACCTGTTAGTTTTTCTTTAAGAAGCCCTCCTGTTCTCCACTCATTACCTCTATTAACTGCACCTGTTTGAACTCGTTACCTGTATAAAAGACACCTGTCCACACACTCAATCAAACAGACTCCAACCTCTCCACAATGGCCAAGACCAGAGAGCTATGTAAGGAATAAGGGATACAATCGTAGACCTGCACAAGGCACAAGGCTGCGATGGGCTACAGGACAATAGGCAAGCAGCTTGGTGAGAAGGCAACAACTGTTGGCGCAATTATTAGAAAATGGAAGAAGTTCAAGATGACGGTCAATCACCCTCGGTCTGGGGCTCCATGCAAGATCTCACCTCGTGGGGCATCAATGATCATGAGGAAGGTGAGCGATCAGCCCAGAACTACACGGCAGGACCTGGTCAATGACCTGAAGAGAGCTGGGACCACAGTCTCAAAGAAAGCCATTAGTAACACACTACGCCGTTATGGATTAAAATCCTGCAGCGCACGCAAGGTCCCCCTGCTCAAGCCAGCGCATGTCCAGGCCCGTCTGAAGTTTGCCAATGATCATCTGGATGATCCAGAGGAGGAATGGGAGAAGGTCATGTGGTCTGATGAGACAAAAATAGAGCTTTTTGGTCTAAACTCCACTCGCCGTGTTTGGAGGAAGAAGAAGGATGAGTACAACCCCAAGAACACCATCCCAACCGTGAAGCAAGGAGGCTTTTGCTTTTCTGCAAAGGGGACAGGACGACTGCACCGTATTGAGGGGAGGATGGATGGGGCCATGTATCGCAAGATCTTGGCCAACAACCTCCTTCCCTCAGTAAGAGCATTGAAGATGGGTCGTGGCTGGGTCTTCCAGCATGACAACGACCCGAAACACACAGCCAGGGCAACTAAGGAGTGGCTCCGTAAGAAGCATCTCAAGGTCCTGGAGTGGCCTAGCCAGTCTCCAGACCTGAACCCAATAGAAAATCTTTGGAGGGAGCTGAAAGTCCGTATTGCCCGGCGACAGCCCCGAAACCTGAAGCATCTGGAGAAGGTCTGTATGGAGGAGTGGGCCAAAATCCCTGCTGCAGTGTGTGCAAACCTGGTCAAGAACTACAGGAAACGTATGATCTCTGTATGTCACGCCCTGGCCTTAGTTATCTTTGTTTTCTGTAATATTTTGGTTAGGTCAGGGTGTGACAGGGGGGATGTTTGTGTGTATTTGTCTTGTATTGGGTGGTTGTATGGTATAGGGGGTTTTGGTAGAGTGTATGGGTTTGTGTTGAGTGTAGGTGTCTAGGTAAGTCTATGGTTGCCTGAATGGTTCTCAATCAGAGACAGCTGTCATGCATTGTCTCTGATTGGGAGCCATATTTAAGGCAGCCATAGGCAGTAGGCTATTGTGGGGAATTGTCTATGTGTAGTGTTTAGTGTCAGCACCATTTGTTTGAATAGCTTCACGGTCGTCTGTTTGTTGTTTTTGTTCGTTTGTTCGTCTTCATAAATAAAAGAAGATGTCGTTCTATCACGCTGCGCCTTGGTCCTCTATCCAAAGTTACGACGATCGTGACAGAATTCCCCACCAAACTCGGACCAAGCAGCGTGAATCAAGGCAGCAGCAGCGAACGCACGATTATAGGAATTGGGAGGAAATTCTGGACAGCGTAGGACCCTGGGCACAACCGGGAGAATATCGCCGCCCCAAAGCTGAGCTGGAGGCAGCGAAAGCAGAGAGGCGGCGGTATGAGGAGGCAGCACGGAAGCAGGAGAATGATCTGGGCTATACAACCTGGGAGGAGATCGACAGGTGGGCGATCGACCCAAGGAGAGTGCCGGAGCCCGCCTGGGATTCGATGGAGCAATGTGCGGAGGGATACCGGCGAATGGAGGCAGCACGACGAAGCGGTAGGAAGCCTGTAAATCAAGCACAAAAATTTATTGGGGGGTGGCTAAAGGGTAGTGTGGCGAAGTCAGGTAGGAGACCTGCGCCAACTTCCCGATCTTACCGTGGAGAACGAGAGTACGGGCAGACACCGTGTTATGCGGTAGAGCGCACGGTGTCTCCTGTACGTGTGCATAGCCCGGTTCGGTACATTCCAGCTCCACGTATCGGCCGGGCTAGATTGAGCATTGAGCCAGGTGCCATGAAGCCGGCTCAACGAGTCTGGTCTCCAGTGCGTCTCCTCGGGCCGGCATACATGGCACCAGCCTTACGCATGGTGTCCCCGGTTCGCCAACACAGCCCAGTGCGGGTTATTCCACCTCCCCGCACTGGTCGGGCTACGAGGAGCATTCAACCAGGTAAGGTTGGGCAGGCTCAGTGCTCAAGGGAGCCAGTACGCCTGCACGGTCCGGTATATCCGGCGCCACCTCCCCGCCCCAGCCCAGTACCACCAGTGCCTACACCACGCACCAGGCTTCCTGTGCGTCTCCAGAGCCCTGTTCCTCCTCCACGCACTAGCCTTATGGTGCGTGTCTCCAGCCCGGTACCGCCAGTTCCGGCACCACGCACCAAGCCTCCTGTGCGTCTCCAGAGCCCTGTTCCTCCTCCACGCACTAGCCCTTTGGTGCGTGTCTCCAGCCCGGTACCACCAGTTCCGGTACCACGCACCAAGCCTCCTGTGCGTCTCCAGAGTCCTGTGCGTCCTGTTGCTCCTCCCCGCACTAGCCTTAAGGTGCGTGTCCTTAGCCCGGTACCTCCAGTTCCGGCACCACGCACCAGGCATACAGTGCGCCTCAGCCGGCCAGAGTCTGCCGTCTGCCCAACGCCGTCTGAGCTGCCCGTCTGCCAAGCACCGTCAGAGCTGCCCGTCTGTACCGAGCCTTCAAAGCTGCCCGTCTGTCCCGAGCCTTCAAAGCTGCCTGTCTGTCCCGAGCCTTCAAAGCTGCCCGTCTGTACTGAGCCTTCAAAGCTGCCTGTCTGTACTGAGCCTTCAAAGCTGCCCGTCTGTACTGAGCCTTCAAAACTGCCCGTCTGTACTGAGCCTTCAAAGCCGCCCGTCTGTACTGAGCCTTCAAAGCCGCCCGTCTGTACTGAGCCTTCAAAGCCGCCCGTCTGTACTGAGCCTTCAGAGCCACCCGTCTGTCCTGAGCCGCTAGAGCCGTCAGCCAGCCATGAGCAGCGAGAGCCGTCAGCCAGCCATGAGCAGCCAGAGCCGTCAGCCAGCCATGAGCAGCCAGAGCCGCCAGCCAGCCATGAGCAGCCAGAGCCGCCAGCCAGCCATGAGCAGCCAGAGCCGCCAGCCAGCCATGAGCAGCCAGAGCCGCCAGCCAGCCATGAGCAGCCAGAGCCGCCAGCCAGCCATGAGCAGCCAGAGCCACCAGCCAGCCATGAGCAGCCAGAGCCGCCAGCCAGCCATGAGCAGCCAGAGCCGCCAGCCAGCCATGAGCAGCCAGAGCCGTCAGCCAGCCACGAGCAGCCAGAGCCGTCAGCCAGCCCCGAGCAGCCAGAGCCGTCAGCCAGCCATGACCAGCCAGAGCCGTCAGCCAGCCATGACCAGCCACAGCCGTCAGCCAGGCATGACCAGCCAGTGCCGTCAGCCAGGCATGACCAGCCAGAGCCGCCAGCCAGCCAGGATCTGCCAGAGCCGCCAGCAAGCCAGGATCTGCCAGAGCCGCCAGCCAGCCAGGATCTGCCAGAGCCGCCAGCCAGCCAGGATCTGCCAGAGCCGCCAGCCAGCCAGGATCTGCCAGAGCCGCCAGCCAGCCAGGATCTGCCAGAGCCGCCAGTCAGCCAGGATCTGCCAGAGCCACCTAAGCAGGTATTAACTATGGTGGAGTGGGGGCCACGTCCCGCACCCGAGCCGCCGCCGTAGGAAGGCCCACCCGGACCCTCCCCTTCTGTGTCAGGTTTGCGGCCGGAGTCCGCACCTTTGGGGGGGGGGGGGGGGGTACTGTCACTCCCTGGCCTTAGTTATCTTTGTTTTCTGTAATATTTTGGTTAGGTCAGGGTGTGACGGGGGATGTTTGTGTGTATTTGTCTTGTATTGGGTGGTTGTATGGTATAGGGGGTTTTGGTAGAGTGTATGGGTTTGTGTTGAGTGTAGGTGTCTAGGTAAGTCTATGGTTGCCTGAATGGTTCTCAATCAGAGACAGCTGTCATGCATTGTCTCTGATTGGGAGCCATATTTAAGGCAGCCATAGGCAGTAGGCTATTGTGGGGAATTGTCTATGTGTAGTGTTTAGTGTCAGCACTACTTGTTTGAATAGCTTCACGGTCGTCTGTTTGTTGTTTTTGTTCGTTTGTTCGTCTTCATAAATAAAAGAAGATGTCGTTCTATCACGCTGCGCCTTGGTCCTCTATCCAAAGTTACGACGATCGTGACACTGTAATTGCAAACAAAGGTTTCTGTACCAAATATTAAGTTCTGCTTTTCTGATGTATCAAATACTTATGTCATGCAATAAAATGCAAATTAATTACTTAAAAATCATACAATGTGATTTTCTGGATTTTTGGTAGGCCGTCTCTCACAGTTGAAGTGTACCTATGATAAAAATTACAGACCTCTACATGCTTTGTAAGTAGGAAAACCTGCAAAATCGTCAGTGTATCAAATACTTGTTCTCCCCACTGTATGCATAGTCACTTTAACGATACCTACATGTACATACTACCTCAATAAGCCTGACTAACAGGTGTCTGTATATAGCTTTGCTACTCTTTTTTCAAATGTCTTTTTACTGTTGTTTTATTTCTTTACTTACTTAGCTACACACACACATACCTTTTTCTTCCACACCATTGGTTAGAGCCTGTAAGTAAGCATTTCACTGTAAGGTCTACACCTGTTGCATTTGGCGTACGTGACAAATAAACTTTGATTTGATTTGAAATTCACCTTTCAGCAGGACAATAATCTAAAACACAAGGCCAAATATACACTGGAGTTGCATACCAAAACGACATTGAATGTTCCTGAGTGGCCTAGTTACAGTTTTGACTTAAATTGGCTCGAAAATCTATGGCAAGACTTGAAAATGGCTTTCTAGCAATGATCAACAACCAACTTGACAGAGCTTGAAGAATTTTAAAAACAATAATGTGAAAATATTATACAATTTAGGTGTGCAAAGCTCTTAGAGACTTACCCAGAAAGACTCGCGGCTGTAATCGCCACCAAAGGTGTTTCTAACATGTATTATCTCAGTGGAGTGAATACTTATCTAATCAAGATGTATTAGTGTTTCATTTTTCCATAAAGTCTTTTATAAATGTTAGATCGTTTCCCCCACTTTTACATTCCAGAGTATTTTGTGTAGATTGTTGACCAAAAATTACAATTAAATCCATTTTAATACCACTTTGTAACACAATTTTGGGGGGGAAATCTCAAGGAGTGTGAATACTTTCTGAAGGCACTGTAGGGTATTTACAGGAAAGTGTTGTTTCCCCGAATTTTTGCGGCTCCAGTAGGTTCTGTCTCCTGTATTTTCAATGTCTTGATGCATTGCATGTGATTCACAATATGTTAACAATAGCTGAATGTAACCAAACGTAGTCGACCGAAGCACGTTTCCTAGCAATCAGCTGGAAGTGTTTGCTGTTCGGTCTGTGGTTCGGTTGGGTTCGGCCATATTGTGCAAGTGTTTGTCACATGCGAAATGAATCAGTATTGAAAATAAAAACGGAAATACAAACCGATATACAAACCAGCATACTGAATGTAGTGTTGATAACACTTCCCTGTGGATATTTTGTATCAGATTACCTCCGACATAGGGACAAAATCAGCGGACAACAGGTAAAGTAAGTTGAATTTAAGTTTGTTCGACATGTAATTTGGGATGGGAATGTTCTGGAATGCTGAGCCTACATGTTAGAAACTAATGTGTAATTATTTCACTCTCAGATTCTAAAAGAGGCTAGGTGTCACTCAAATTCATGGACAAATCCCTGGACAATCAAATTACTGAAATTCTTCACAGTGCTCTGGGTGCAAGGACGGACAGTACAGGTATTTTGAAGCTATACATTGATTGTTTACAAAGACTGAAATGACAATAAAAACAAGCAATTGAGTAATACAACCTCATATTTTGGATTATTATAAGTATAAAACAAGTGTACTATGGTTACTAAACTCAGATTGTATGCCTTTTTTGTTTTCATGAATATCCTTCACCTTAAGATGGGAGATCATTGAACATTGAAAAGAATGCAGTGTCTCTACAACACCGTCTGGAGACGATTAAGGCAAATTAAGGCCTACAAATTTAGCCAACAAACATTAACATGCATCTAAAAGGGACTTACTAAAAGTTTTTGGAATTAGCTTATAACATAGGCTTTTGTTTTGTAAGGGGCTACCTTAGGGGACGGAAGCTGCATTAGATAAGAACAGAGAACGAATACAGGCAAAGAGAATGAGAGAGTAAGACGATCTGCAGAATATTTAGGTTGGTGCCTGTAGTTAAAAGCAGAGCCATTAATTAAACTTGTTTGTGTACCATATATCAAGTACTAATTTGTGTGCTTCATCATACTTAGCAATATTAAAAGGGAGCTGAGAAGGCTCATTAAAGATCAAACATTTTTATTTTAAAGGTTCTTACAAAATATAGTTTGTAATTATTGTGTTTATTATGGGACCTACATTGCAGACCAATTTACTGTGCTGCATGAATTTGTTTTACATGAGTTAAAGGGCTCAAAGTATGGCTTATTAACAACTACTAGCTAATTAAAGGCAACAAGCTGATGAGAATGAAAGGCAAAATATTGTGTTTTGTACAGTCCTTTGAACTGCAACTTCTGAATACCTCACAAACTTTATGTGGCCTCCATGCACATAAATTCAGTTTAAAACTGTTCAGGCCTTTATCCTGTTTTGCTCAAGTGATTTTTTAAAACATGGCTCCCTTTTATCACAACCAAAATACTTTGGATATACATCATGTTTGAACTTTCATAAAAATAATCACTTTTTAAACAATGTTATAATGTCTGCCGTGTCCAGTCTGTGACAGTTTTGTTTTTGCTGGGTCATTGGGTCCATCCAAAGCAAAGTGGATTGCTGTGTGGAGATTGTGTTGCCAGTAAATATAGTTTGATATTAATTTAACAGAACTTTAGAATCACTGTCAATATGTTTTATTTTGATTTGAAGTACCGCTTTTTGTAAGTTTGTGTTAAATAATATTTTATTAGAAAGAGACCGTGAAGATTAGAATAATAAAACGTGGTAGTTGCTTGAAATTTCCACACGGTGGCGGGACAGCTCAAGACAACCTCGAAGTGCGTCTCGTGAGGGTTCAGCATCCTTTTCGCGGGCTCGTCCGTTTTTTCCAAGGGAACGCCATACGGTTTAAAAAACTGACATTTTGAGAAAGGTGCAACATTTTGCAGTCGTAAATGTAACCCAGAAATCAATTGTTACTCAAATCCAGTGAAAACCTAATCTAATTGTACAACGTAAGTATGTTTTGCATTTGTGTGTACAGCCCTAATTATAGACAATGTAGGCCTATTGCCAGAGAACTGATTTGTTTGGCCTACTGCTGTACAAATCGTTGAGGAAATTAATGTATAGCCTACATTTTAGAAAAACGACATTATTAGTGCTATACTTTATATTAAAATGTAGCAGTCATTGGTGACTATTTGCCCCCCCAAAATTGTGAGGACACTAATAACACAAATCTTGTAGCCTAGCCTACTGGTCAAAGGAGCATGTGTTCCAAGAAGTTCGCTTAATGGTAGTTTTCTGTACTTCTACGACGCATTTCTTTCATAAACGTGGTCTCTTATTAAGCATTAGGTTAGGCATTGGGCTATGCATACATCCGTCTCCCCTCATCTCTCGATTCCCAAAACAGGCCTTGTTGAGAGTGAATTGCCTAATCTTTTTTTTCTGTGCCATGATAATGAACATCTGGCAACAAGGTGCTCAAATTGAAAGAGAAAAGAAAATGAGGAAGAAAAAAAAGCTCAATAAAACTTATGCCCCTTATTTTTTATGACTTTAATATTGAGCCGTTCTATTTGAATATAGCCTATAGCGCTTCATATTCATCAAATAAAAACAAATGGATCTCATGATGAAGTACAGTTAAACTGTGGTATAGACCGGTGCGTTTCCTTTTATCAAATAATTATTTTGCTTAATTAAAACTCATGCTTTGATGTCGAGGTAAAAGGTTTAATCAGTCTGCTTATGAGGTTAAATGGTTTGTTTGTGAATTCAATTGTAGGAGTATCAAGATGGTTTGGTTCCCTTATTCACATAGTATGCATACTTGGTAAATATAATAAAGAGCAAAATAATTGTTGGAAAATATTTTACCATCTGAAAGAGGTTGATTAAAAACCATTCACAAATTAAAGCTTTTTCCAGCCCTTTATCTGGTACTGCAATGAGAGGTGCTTGTGACTGTATTTATTAAAACTACTTAATCGTAGACTATGTTAATGGGGCCGGCTGTTCTCTATTGAAGACGTTTCAAATCAAAGCTTTTCAGATGCAACTGTGTTTCTGATATACTTTAGGTGAACAACAGCCTTCCAGTGCATTTCCACGTAACACGATCATTCGGATAGCCACGCTAGCTTCACCCTCATGTGAGTGCTAGCAAGCAGGCTAGGTAGTGCTAGGTATCAACAGCCAATCCAGTAGGGGATGGAAGCTATAGTGAGCTTCCATTGGTCAATAGCGTCGCAAATAGGGGATTTGAATAAAGTTCCGCTTTCCCCAACTTTGGTCTCGCCCTGTTCCGCTCCCTCGTCCATGCTCTCATCGCCCAATGGTCTCTCCATCCACTTCACTTTCATCCATTGGAAATGAATGGGGCTCCGTTGTTTCATCGCCCTCATTGAGTTGTGTGGAAATGCACTGTTAGTTTTGGAGAAGATGGGAGGGGTACGGACCAGTACATCACCGGGGCCAAGCTTCCTGCCAACCAGGACCTCTATACCAGGCGGTGTCAGAGGAAGGTCCTAAAAAGTGTCAAAGACTCCAGCCACCCTAGACATAGACTGTTCTCTCTGTTACCGCATGGCAAGCGGTACCGGAGCGCCAAGTCTAGGTCCAAGAGGCTTCTAAACAGCTACCCCCAAGCCATAAGACTCCTGAACATCTAATCAAATGGCTACCCAGACTATTTGCATTGCCCCCCTCCCCCCTTTCTGTTATTATCTATGCATAGTCAATTTAATAACTCTACCTACATGTATGTATTTACTCAATTACCTTGACTAACCTGTGCCCCCGCACATTGACTCTGCACATTGACTCTGTACGCTCTTGCTGTTGTTATTTTACTGCTGCTCTTTAATTATTTGTAACTTTTATTTCTTTTTTTTAGGTATTTTTCTTAAAACTGCATTGTTGGTTAAGGGCTTGTAAGTAAGCATTTCACTGTAAGGTGACACCTGTTGTATTTGGCGCATGTGACAAATACGATTTGATTTGATCTGCTACCTGTGCCCTTTGAAAAGTAGCTCACTTTGACAACAAAATAAAATCCAAATTGAGGTTGCAATATTCCCAAAATAATATCCTGAACTGTAGCCTATATAAAAACTTAGCGTAGAATCTTCCATAAAATATGTCTACATTATGCGGTTGTTTCTTTTTCCTGTGGCAAACTTACAGATTACATTAATCTTACTGTATTTGTGAACTCAAGTCAATTGTAGCATATTAGTTGGATAACTGAATTATTCTTTCGGCAGCTCCAACACTTTTCCCCAGATTCCCACATTGGTATGCAGCTTCACCATCCCCTCGGCGAGGGAAGTGTGATTGAATTGCACGGGGCCGCGGTGTGATGCTGTGTATTTGCCTAAAAGCCGTACCCGACACAAGCATCATGGTACTTTCTCGTGTTCCCCTACCCCCTTATCTAATGGATAGTGAAACACTCCAAGACTCAATTCTTTTAATGAAAATACTGCATTAATTTCATTTTGTGGCGTTTCATTGTAATTCAAGAGATGTTTTTAATCTTCAGATTGCCTCCGTACAACAAGCCATCTAAAAAATGTTTGGCAACCTCCCATCTTTTTCTCTCAGTCAACTGCTCCCTTTATTGAATAGGCCTACAGTAAAGTACACTGTTTAAAATAGGAAGGAGAGTATTTGAAGATACATCATTAAGTTGTCTTTAGTCGCAATATAGTTTTTCTAGTTTATCTTTAATTATGGTATACATTTTAGGCTGGTAGGCCTACACTCCAACCTTGTTAAACATTATGATACACTGCCTGTAAAAGGAAGAAAAAAAATTGAGCACACTTGATTTGAAGGAATGAACTTGGCTATATAGCCAGTGCATCTCCCACAGTGAAAAAGAAACACCTCAAAATCACTTCATCCTTTGGGGCCCCGTGTCTGATCATTGATCACTGACAATGAAAATATTTTGACTTATACTGTAGGCAGAGCATGGACGTTCAGTAGTGCTCCTATTCTCAGTCCAGAGGTCTCGTATTCCTATAGAAACTCAGAGTGAATTTTACAGGGGATATGTGAGATTGTTACACAAATCATTCTATTGGATATGATAGGCCTAATTGAACCACAGTGAGGTATGCTGGTTGACTTGAGCCTAAAGGGTGCTGTGGAGAGAGCGTAGCCTGACCGGCAATCCAACGCTCTCTCTGCTCAGAATCACTCGAGACAGCGGTCTTTCAAGCACTCTGCGTTTATTTCCCCTTTTGACATCAGACACACTAGAACCACTCCATGCTCTCCAATGGAGGGGAATTAATAATTTAGAGAACAAACATCTCTTTGCCAAAGTGAAACCCTTTATTTCCTCCTCAGAAGCAAATAAAATGACAGTGAGGGGTTGTATTGTATTTGAAATAGTTTTCATTGCATAAAAGAAAAGGGGAATATTGCTGAAAGAAAAAAAAGTGTGGCATAAAAAGAACACTCGGTTTTTGATGGGCAGTTTTAATCAGCATGAAATATTCACATTCGGTGAAGTACGGCAGGAAGTTTTTAAAAAACTTTTTCAAACAGGTTTTCCCACGCATTCATAGTTCTGGGGGTGGCACCGAGTGTGCCGGTTTGTTGGTTTTAGATGGTGTCACAGGCAGTGAAGAGAATAAATTGTACCTATATTAAAAATACATTCTTGACAAAACAAAAGGATGTTTTTAGCTAGCTTTTTTGGAATTATTCACATCCACAAGCACACACACACACACACACACACACACACACACACACACACACACACACACACACACACACACACACACACACACACACACACACACACACACACACACACACACACACACACACACACACACACACACACACACACACACACACACACTGACATTCTCACAGCTATCCCCTCCCTCTCTCTGTCTTCTCACACACATACCCACTGAGTGTTCTGTATTAATATCACACTCAATGTAATCATTCTTTTTACAATAATAGCTCTAACTTGCAGTACCCATGTTAGTCCATTCGGGAAATGTTGTTCGCTTGGCATTTTCTCACAGACTGTACAAATAACTTATTTAAGGCAAATTCATCATTGCCAACACAATTTAGCAGCCTTTCAATGTGCACTGGTGACATGTGTTCATATTGCTTTTATCCGGTCCCCAACTCTTTGCTGAACAGACACGTTCCCTCTCTGGCTAGTGAATTTTTTAACAGACGCCAGTTGCGTTCTCCTTTACAAACGTGTGGTTTAACAGAATTGTATGTGGGCATTTACACAGCCACAGAATGATTCTTAGACTTTTCACTTTAAATGTATGTCGAACAACAACAATCAATGATTGCAAAGTTATACAAAGACTACTTTTAACAATTTCCACAGAAAATGTTACTAAGATAAATTTACTTGAAGAACAGTGCAGAATGATGGTTCGTGCTGTTGCTGCCGTCATTCGTGTTACCCAACGTTGCATCCGCACTG
Organism: Salvelinus alpinus; assembly: GCF_045679555.1. Taxonomy (NCBI): domain Eukaryota; kingdom Metazoa; phylum Chordata; class Actinopteri; order Salmoniformes; family Salmonidae; genus Salvelinus; species Salvelinus alpinus. The sequence continues at coordinate 7,740,272 of NC_092098.1, read as the reverse complement.
TTCTTCAAGTAAATGTGTTTTTGTAAAATGTTCAGTGGAAATTGTTAAAAGTTGGCCTTGTGCATGGAGTTGTATGGTGTGTTTGACTTCGCAGTCATTGGTTTTCGTTTGACATATACATTTTAAAGTGAAAAATGTGAGTCTCAACATCATTCTGTTTCCGTGGAATTGCCCATGTACAAAAGGAATGAGCTGAAGCACTAAGGCCAGTTTGATTTTAGAGAAAGAAGTGTGACATAGACAGACATAGAGATGCGAGCTTCAATAGTACCGTAAAAAGATACATTCACATTTGTTCTGAGATGAAAAGAAAACAAGGACTTCATCGTGTGTTTTACATTACATTCATTTTCATTTGAAATACACGCTGCACTTGCCCTACATAAAATAACAATTGCACTATCCAAGCAGACGGTGTTGACAATGTTGAAAGACATCATTACACAGAAAATACATGTAATATACTGTACATATAATGAAAACACAAATGTACTTGTTCTATATCCACTCAAGAGGAAGATTAGCATGGTGAGGATGTCAGCATTTCCAGAGCTAAGCCAGAGCCTGTGGAGTAGGCTGTGGAGAGCAGGGCATCGTGGGTAATTAGCAGAGATAACAAAGGAGCAGGTCAGTGAGACATGGTGTAATATATTGTTGGGTCTGGGACAGGCATGTGCCCCACATTCCTATCCCATTATTAATGGATGACCTTTGCAGATATTTAGTGGTTGCGGAGCAAAATTAACATCTCCATTTGTTGGTGTCATTTCCCCAGAAATGATTGAGCTGGTTGATAAAGTTGGAATATTCATTTTTTCATGAGAGCCTTTATCGAAAGGAAAGAAAAGTAGAACTAAATGTGTTGTTTTACTTCCTGGATTTGCCACTTGTGCTGGCACTGTCCTATAGGACAATAGTGTAGCCTACAGGTGAAGGCAATGGCAAAATAAACTCCAGTTCGTTGGCCCTGCCTAGCGACTCCTCTGTTATTGTTGTTGTTGATGTTGTTGTGTTGTTTATGGAGAGTAAATTATTCTGGCTGTATAAACAAATTGTTCATAGCTACGGATTGTCTCCGAAACTGGCCAGACACCATTTGCTCACATCCACTTCAAAAGGCTGAAAAAAAAGCTCCCTCCACGTGGTTTACTACAGAGTCTTGTTAAGGGAATGTGTACAGTAAAATGGCACTTCAAAGGGGAACCACTGCTGACTGTCTTGAAAGCGGCAGGATTGTTTTGAGTTTTACTGCCCTGTTGTAGGTTATTAATCCTCAGCGCACCTCACTAAATCTTAATTAGTCTGATGATTAAAAAAAAGAAGAAAAAGCTAAACAAGATCACAAGGGGCACTCTCGTCAAGAAACCTGCCAAATGATTCCCTGTTAAACGCTCATGCAGTGTAGTTTAGCACTCCATTCCTTTACTTACTGGCTACACTTGGACTTCTGTGGTACAGCTCTACTATAGAGGCTGCTGAGGGGAGGACGGCTCATAATAATGGCTGGAATGGAGTCAATGGAATCAAATCCAAAAAATCTAATCAAATGTATTTATATAGCCCTTCTTACATCAGCTGATATATCAAAGTGCTGTACAGAAACCCAGCCTAAAACCCCAAACAGCAAGCAATGCAGGTGTAGAAGCATGGTGGCTAGGAAAAACTCCCTAGAAAGGCCAAAACCTAGGAAGAAACCTAGAGAGGAACCAGGCTATGAGGGGTGGCCAGTCCTCTTCTGGCTGTGCCAGGTGGAGATTATAACAGAACATGGCCAAGATGTTCAAATGTTCATAAATGACCAGCATGGTCAAATAATAGTAATCACAGTGAACAGGTCACTGTTCCATAGCCGCAGGCAGAACAGTTGAAACTGGAGCAGCAGCACGGCCAGGTGGACTGGGGACAACAAGGAGTCATCATGCCAGTCATCATGCCTTACTTCTGAGAGACTTGTTTGTACTCCTGGCATGCCCTTTTAAATCCACTTCCTTCTTCTGTTATCTAGAAGAAGGAAGTCATCTGAATAAACTAAGGACAATATTTTGTCATGGGTTTGGCACCGTGCTAAAAATGGAAGGAGACAGGCACTTATTGGAGGCACAGCGTCTGCTCCTCGTTTTGTCATCAAACGCTTGTTTTGGAAAGCCCCACCCCATCCACTCCCATACTCCAGTCAAACGGATGGTGTGGACGTAGTCAAAGCAGAAACTGAGCATCCAAGAACAATAGCCTGGAATATGTACACCTCCTCAAATGGCCCTGAAGATAACATGTCATTGCATAGGGTGCCCTGCAATGTTTTCTTTAGCACCGGTCACAAAGATGACGGCTGAGTTGTAATATCGTCCAAGAATCAGAAATAGAGATGGATGTGCCATTCAACCATCATCATCCTTCCATACTCATGGCCCATATGAGAAAGTTGAGAGGATGATGCGGATATTAGTAGCAGTGCCTTTACCTTGGACAGAACACAAACTGTCCCCTGCTACTTTGCTGCTGGTTCTCTCAAGGGACAGCTGTCACATGTCGTTCTCTCAGACATCACGTTGTTTACTGAAGATTTTCCCCCCCCTTCAAATAGCCTTCTCTCCAAATATATTTTTATATATTTGGAATGGCTGCACATGAAATCATCTTGTGTGCCTCCGGAGAGGAAGTGTTCTTGGGCCAAATCAGTGCGCGCAGCATCGTCCTCCTCCCCCGTCTCTGTAACGTGTATTTTTATACATCTCGTGAGAAAGCTGCTTGAGAGCTCTTAATGCATTTTCCATGATTAGTCTGAGGGCAGGAAAGTCTTTGGAAACAGTCCTGCGTTGGAGTCGATTGGGAAGGTGGAGTGGAGTTCATGGAAATGTAATGGTGGGCTAATGCGTTGTCTGTGTCATTAACAAGCCAAACACATGGCTCCAGAACTATTATCAAGGAACCATATTGTTTCTTATCATTTTGTTGTTTCGTAAAACCCCAAATGTGGATGAACTGGGGTGAGAAAGTAAGAGAAAGCATCACCTTCCGGTCTGATAGACCTTACGGCAGATCAACAGTGCAAAGCAGAGTATGGGAAATGATTTGGGACCATCTTTGTCCGTTTCTAAAGTCCCTTGGCGTTAAACAAGTAATATTTGAACTGTACAGCTCGTCACAGGCATTAGTTCGGGGACCTGGAGGGGTCCTCAGCCAAGTTGTGGTGGGGGCGACGGCCGGGCGGGGCAGACGCTGTCCACCGCTCCTCAGGGACAGATGGCAGATAGGCGTTAATGCGCTGCTGAAACACTGCCTGACAGCCCTGGCATATGCCACCCGCTAATTATGGGGGTTCCCACCCCCACATGCTGTTTACTCATCACTCATTGACTTCTGTATGTTCTGTGGACATGCCATCGCATGTTTTCATCTCCGAGATCACAGGACAGAGCAATGAGATCAGAACCTTGCTCACACCCCTGCCCTCCTTTCATTTGACTCTGAGGGAACGGAGGAAGAGGGAGAGAGAGAGAGGTTGTGGTTAGGTGGTCCACATTGGGTTGTCTCCTCTGTATTGTACTCATTGTAGTTGATGGCTGCTCTCTCTTGGTCCTGCAAACTGAGTCTCAATGAGCGATGAGTAAGGAGGAGGCGAGGGAGAGTTCCAATAGCAGGGATGATGAGCGGACATGGGCCTCTGTGGCCATTCTAGTTGGGGCCTGTTCCACTGGGCAAGCAGCCTCCTCAGGAGCTGATCAATAATAGATGAAGTCTGCCAGACACACAGCATCAGCAGATGGGGGGGAAAGCACAATGCTGGGTTGTTGGGGAGACATATGTGCCGACGCCAACCCCCATTCCACATCCAGAGTGAGACCCACCGTCAAGCTGCTTCCCCATGTAGCTCCCTCACTAAGTAGGGACAGACTGCAATTCCACCACTGATCAAATAGGAGCCAATGTATTCCAATGCATGATCCAAGTAGTCCTATTTCATCACCATCCCTCAATAACTTCAAGCGAAGACTGGGGGTCAGCCTGATGAACCAAACTACTCAGTAATCTCCTCCATATGGACTAACTCTCACACACGCATTTAAACCAAACAATTTTTTTTTTTTGTGATTACTGATCAATTCATGTATACATTTATAATTAGTAGGTTTTGTTATCTGTTTTAACAAACGTTTTTTTATTTGTGCACTTATTTATTGTATATTGTTTTTTTGTGGTGTGGTTTTCATATAAGCCCTTCGGCTTCCAACCACACCTGCACACTTTTTAAAATGTTTATATATATTTTATTTTCTTCGGTGCAATAAATTTAACTTAAACAAAAACGGTGTTTTAATTGATCTTGCACAGCCTCCATAAAGGTATGGACACTAATCAGTAGTGATACAGTAATAATTGAAGGCTGCGATGTGGATAGGTGATGAGTTTATTACATGACATGAAGAGGAAGGCAACACTGCAAGGCTATGTGGGCTTTGCTTGTGAACGTTTCAGCTATCTCCTTATTGTCCGCTGTTTAATCTCTCGAACCAACCAGTTCGTCTCCACAGTGAATGCAAACCAACACCATCCATCAATTGTCAGGACTGAATCAGTTCTGGAAAAACGTGTGGACTGGGCAGGATTAGTGTCCTCTTTGGCACCATATTTCGAATGATGCTACGTCTCATGTTCCATAGTTGATTGGGATTTCGTCTGATGATGCGATCATGCAAATCAGTTTCGATTTGTAATATATCTTTGGGTTTTCGTGCATGCCGGAGGGCGAAAGTCACTGTCTCCCGCTGAACTGACTGACAGACAGACTGACAGAAAGACAGACAGCTCTCTCCTCGTAATGATCATACTTCCTGCCAAAAAAGCCTCGCCTGGAAGAAAAAGTTGCAGGATGTCTGGAAAGACGTTTAGATAAAGCAGGAAAGGTCCACAGAGACAAAAGATAGACAAAATGTGGTGAACCGGTTAACATCATTTTCAATACACACACTTACAGTAGCTATGTACCTGAACCGTATAGCATGGTGGTCAATGTTGAATCCTCATCAGTTACCCACTCTGAGGTATACAATATGCTGATGATATCAAGAAAACAAGTGTAGTCCATAACCAAGGCGTTTAGGTGTGACAGCAAAATAGTTGGCCATCTGAAGAAGAGTCCCTCACTGGCTAAATCTCAAGGGTCTAGCACTCCCTCTCTCCCAGTAAAAACACTCCAGGCAGGATATCCAGCCAGGGCTTAGAGGAGCGAACAGAGCGGAGAGAGGAAAGCCCTCTCTTCTCCAGAGCTGCTGACCAGAGCGTTATCGCCTGCAGACATCTCCGCCGGGCCAGCAGGCTTGTTCAAACCATTCCCATCTACTGAGTGGCAGAGCAGGAATAAACACGTGTTAATATGGTGGGAAGGCTGGTTGGAGAGTGTTGGTGCTGTTTGGTTTTGTGGTGATGATGTCATTTATCACAGGGTGACAGGCGCATACAACGCACTGGGAACCAGGGGCCGTTCCAGCCCGCTGTCCCGTCATATCAGCTCTTTGTGAGAATGTATAACAGAGAAGTGCAGGCCAAGTCGTTCTTCACGCTCCCAGATCGCTCCAGTGTACAGAGACCTACACACACGTACACACACCTGCACACACACACACACTATAGAAAAACAAATAAAATGTGCAACATAAACTTGCGAAGAGAAATATTTTACTTGGACACTTCACACACGCACGCACGTAGGCACGTGCGCGCACACACACACTGACTAAAACAAGAGGGCAACATCATACATACTGTAGATGTACTGTCATAGGCCCATGTCTGGAGTGTAATCTCTTTTTTTTGCAAGCAAAGGTAAAAAAAAAACGAGAAAGGTCAAACTCTTCTCCCCTGTCCCTTTTCCAACTCGGTGTGTAAAGGTGTGTGTGCGTGTGTGTTCTCTGGGAAATAGTAGGTCTACAGTGTGTGATTCATGCTTCTGAGAGCAGCGAGATGCGACTTGACATTTTCCTGCTGTGGTGTAGCCCAATTCTGGCTCCATGCTTCATTACATGGCGTTCCCCATACGAGGGCCGACCCAGTAAAAATAGCCTGGACTGGTTCAAGTGAGAGAAAAAAAAAGTGAACATTAGCACACTTCAGGTGCCCTTTGCCATTCTCGACCTCACCTCTCATAACTGAAACTTAAATTCAGTCATTCTCAACACACAACATGTACAGGCAAAGACACACACAGAGGAATGACCTAAACACGTCATTATTTTACAAATCCCCATCCGGCCATTTTGACAGTCTCTAATGTGGAAGAGACATTTCTATCAACAGCGTTATTATAATGCAGTCACCCTCCCGTTTGTAGTTGAGATCTAATCTGTAAATCATTAACGTGGGGATGTTTGTCTGCTCCAAATGGATAAACAAACTACAGTAAACAGTTCCTCCATTACCTCATCTACTCACTTCTTGGGGGGGGGGGGTAACTAGAGGGGAAACATTTCTAGACTGCTTTCTCTTCAAAACCCACACACCTATTATTCACTATTCCGTCTAGTAATGAAATTTACTGGCTGTTTTTTAATGGTGCCTGAAGGTAATCATTAGTTCCAAAGACACCCTGTAGACAGGCCCTTCAGTGGGCTGCTTTTCAAAGCTTTATCTGCTTGTGTTTATTTAAAGTTAAATGGCCTCAATTTAGTGCTAAATTTTTTTCAATGGCATGACAAAAACAACGGGTGGTTTGGTATTGTTTTACCTTTATGTCTATAGTTTGTGTGTGTGTGTGTGTGTGTGTGTGTGTGTGTGTGTGTGTGTGTGTGTGTGTGTGTGTGTGTGTGTGTGTGTGTGTGTGTGTGTGTGTGTGTGTGTGTGTGTGTGTGTGTGTGTGTGTGTGTGTGTGTGTGTGTGTGTGTGTGTGTGTGTACATGTCCGTTGGTTTGTGTGTGTGAGCAGAAAATATAAGGAACACATGACATTGTGGGTGTGGGAAAATAATCCGCCCCAATCCGCCCGCTGCAAATATCGCACCACAAACCAGCCACAGACACTTGTGCTGAATTGTTGTACAGTCTCTGAATGGTGAAGTCTCATGGGACTTATTTCTCCCCAGCAATGACTGAAGACCATCTGATCTCTCCTCCGTCCCCCAGGCCCACACCAGACCAGCAGGGAGACAGCTGAGACAGCTGTGGTGTGGCGCTGGCTGGTTGGAGGATATAACATGTGCCAATGCATCCAATTAAACCATTTCCCTTTGCCAAAGTCCATCTCTCTCATTCCACTATGAACCATTATCTCATGGTGGAGACTGGGTAGGCATGGCACCAACGGGAGGAGAATTAGTGAGGCAAAACATGTTCTTGATCATTATTTACGCATGCTTTATCTTGTTTTGAGGACGGATTGACAAGTTATATAATTACATTGAGATTTCAATGCTGCCTCTGCCGTAATTCCAATCTAATTTCAGAACTTGTCAATAAGGCTGGGATTTTTGTCAACAATAAAGTAGATATGACCCACTGGGTACAAACTGGTTGAGTTAACGTTGTTTCAATGTACACTGAACAAAAATATAAACACAACATGTAAAGTGTTTCATGAGCTGAAATAAGAGATCCCTGAAATTTTCCATATGCACCAAAAGCTTATTTCTCTCAAAGTTTGTGCACAAATTTGTTTACATCCCAGTTAGTGAGCATTTGTACTTTGCTAAGATAATCCATCTACCTGACATGTGTCGCATATCAAGAAGCTGATTAAACAGCATGATCGTTACACAGATGCACCTTGTGTTGGGGACCACAAAAGGCCACTCTAAAATGTGCAGTTTCGTCACACAACACAATGCCATAGATGTCTCAAGTTTTAAGGGATTGTGTAATTGGCATGCTGACTGCAGGAATGTCCACCAGAGCTGTTGCCAGATAATTTTATGTTGCTTTCTCTACCAAAAGCTACCTCCAACGTTGTTTTAGAGAATTTGGCAGTTTGTCCAATCAGCCTCACTATCGCAGACCACGTGTAACCACACCAGCCCAGGACCTCCACATCTGGCCACTTCACCTGCGGGTTCGGCTGAGACCAGCCACCCGGACAGCTGAAGAAACTGTGGGTTTACACAACCAAAGAATTTCGGTCAGAAATCGTCTCAGGGAAGCTCATCTGCGTGCTCATCGTCCTCACCAGGGTCTTGACCTGACTGCAGTTTGGCTTCGTAACTGAGTTCAGTGGGCAAATGCTCACCTTCGATGGCCACTGGCATGCTGGAGAAGTGTGCCCTTCACGGATGAATCCCGGTTTCAGCTGTACCGGGCAGATGGCAGACAGCGTGTATGGCGTCGTGTGGGCGAGCGTTTTGCTGATGTCAACGTTGTGAACAGAGTGTCCCATGGTGGCGGTGGGGTTATGGTATGGGCAGGCATAAGCTACGGACAACGAACACAATTGCATTTTATCTATGGCAATTTGAATGCACAGAGATACAGTGACGAGATCCTGAGGCCCATTGTCGTGCCATTCATCCCGCAATCATCTCATGTTTCAGCATGATAGTGCACGGCCCCATGTCTCAAGGGTCTGTACACAATTCCTGGAAGCTGAACATGTCCCAGTTCTTCCAAGGCCTGCATACTCACCAAACGTGCCACCCATTGAACATGTTTGGGATGCTCTGGATTGTGGTATACGACAGCGTGTTCCAGTTCCCACCAATATCCAGAAACTTTGCACAGTTATTGAAGAGAAGTGGGAAAACATTCCACAGGCCACGATCAACAGTCTGATTCAACTCTATGTGAAGGAGATATGTTTGCATGAAGCAAATGGTGGTCACACCAGATACTGACTGGTTTTCTGATCCACGCCCTACCTTGTTTTTAAGGTATCTGTGACCAACAGAGAAATCTGTATTCCTAGTCATGTGAAATCCATAGATTAGGGCCTCATTAATTTATTTCAATTGACTGATTTCCTTATATGAACTGTAACTCAGTAAAAATATTTGAAATTGTTGCATGTTGCATTTATATTTTTCTTCAGTGTAATTTGTCAAGGTATTGTGACGTGGAAGCTATGCAGAAAATACATTTGATTTGCAAGAAGTCATCAACTGTTGTTTTGGGGGTGACATTTCAACCACAGGTTTATGTCGTCATGGTAACCCATTTTCAACATACACAAACCTCGTATAAAATATGTTGAATTTGTACCTTTTGAAACAACATCCGATCTTCAACGTTATATCCACTATCATAAAAAATATATAGGCTGGGTAGCATCTCCTACTGGAGAGTTAATCTATTCTGTCTATTCATCCATTTGGTCTCTCCTCCAAGGTTTTAACCATGCCCAGCTTAGATATTTGTCACTGACTTCTACCAATATGCTATTGTGACAATGATTATTGTGAGATCTCTTAATACCTAAATAGATTCACTGTTGCTATCGAAGTCATTCCAAAGGGTAGGTTTAAGAGAGCAAATTAAATGTAACCATACTTAATAAGTCCTATATGATCAATGATACTATTTGGCCTACAGTTGAAGTCGGAAGTTTACATACACTTAGGTTGGAGTCATTAAAACTCATTTTTCAACCAATCCACAAATTTCTTGTTAACAAACTATAGTTTTGGCAAGTCAGTTACTTTCCGCATGACACAAGTAATTTCTCCAAAAATTGTTTACAGACAGATTATTTCACTTATAATTCACTGTATCACAATTCTAGTGGGTCAGAAGTTTACATACATTTAGTTGACTGTGCCTTTAAACAGTTTGGAAAATTCCAGAAAATGATGTCATGGCTTCATTAGAAGCTTCTTCATTAGAAGCTTCTGATAGGCTAATTGACATAATTTGAGTCAATTGGAGGTGTACCTGTGGATGTATTTCAAGGCCTACCTTCAAACTCAGTGCTTCTTTGCTTGACCTCATGGGAAAATCAAAAGAAATCAGCCAAGACCTCCACAAATTGTAGACCTCCACAAGTCTGGTTCATCCTTGGGAGCAATTTCCAAACGCCTGAAGGTACCACATTCATCTGTACAAACAATAGTACGCAAGTTTAAACACCATGGGACCACGCAGCCGTCATACCGCTAAGGAAGGAGACGCGTTCTGTCTCCTAGAGATTAACGTACTTTGGTGCGAAAAGTGCAAATCAATCCCAGAACAACAGCAAAGGCCCTTGTGAAGATGCTGGAGGAAACAGGTACAAAAGTATCTATATCCACAGTAAAACAAGTCCTATATTGACATAACCTGAAAGGCCGCTCAGCAAGGAAGAAGCCACTGCTCCAAAACCTCCATAAAAAAGCCAGACTACGGTTTGCAACTGCACATGGGGACAAAGATCGTACTTTTTGGAGAAATGTCCTTTGGTCTGATGAAACAGACCAGCTTTCGGGTGAAAGCCTGTGCTTTAGTACATATTACATATTAGAACTGTTTGGTCATAATGACCATCGTTATATTTGGAGGGAAAAGGGGGATGCTTGCAAGCCGAAGAACACCATCCCAACTGTGAAGCACGGGGGTGGCAGCATCATGTTGTAGGGATGCTTTGCTGCAGGAGGGACTGGTGCACTTCACAAAATAGATGGCATCATGAGGAGGAAAATTATGTGGATAAATTGAAGCAACATCTCAAGACATCAGTCAGGAAGTTAAAGCTTGGTCGCGAATGGGTCTTCCAAATGGACAATGACCTCAAGCATACTTCCAAAGTTGTGGCAAAATGGCTTAAGGACAACAAAGTCAATGTATTGGTGTGGCCATCACAAACTCCTGACCACAATCCTATAGAAAATTTGTGGCAGAACTGAAAAAGTGTGTGCGAGCAAGGAGGCCTACAAATCTGACTCAGTTACACCAGCTCTGTCAGGAGGAATGGGCCAAAATTCACCCACCTTCTTTTGTGGGAAGCTTGTGGAAGGCTACCCGAAACATTTGACCCAAGTTAAACAATTTAAAGGCAATGCTACTAAACACTAAATGAGTGTATGTAAACCTCTGACCCACTGGGAATGTGATGAAAGAAATAAAAGCTGAAATAAATCATTCTCTCTGCTATTATTCTGACATTTCACATTCTTCAAATAAAGTGGTGATCCAAACTGATCTAAGACAGGGAATTTTTACTAGGATTAAATGTCAGGAATTGTGAAAAACTGAGTTTAAATGTATTTGGCTAACGTGTATGTAAACTTCCGACTTCAACTGTATATGTAGTATTTGTGAAGTCATCAACAATTCAAAGCAGGGTTCAACTTAAAATAGACAATACATATAGGGCTATAGGGTTTCAAGCTTTAGTTACGTCTCCATCTCAACCAAAAAATCCAAGTTATAGAATTAATCAAATCAAACTTCACTTAAACCCGTATCACTGAAGATACACGTTCAGATTTGAGGGGCGTTTCCGATTGAGCCGACATATACAGAGTTCACCGTGAATGTAGTCTCCGCAACTGTGGGAACATTGCCTTTAACTGTCAATCGCGCTATAAAGTGGATTTTCTGCGCTACGGATTGAATAGAGCCCTAAGTCAGTGGCACAAAATATATATATTCTTCAAATGTTGATATTTGGTTGAATTGACAACCAAACACAATTCAACATCACTTTTGCAATACAGTGCATAGCCTAATAGCATCTCGATAAGTTAACAGTTTATATGTTGGATTCACGTCTCTAACTAAACCAACAACAGGACTAAGCCAGTGTCTCAGGTGAAACTATCCAAGCATTAGATCTTCTTCAAATGTGGATATTTGGTTGCGTTATCAACCAAAGATAATTAAATATGACTTTTGTAATACAGTTAAGGATATCTTACAAACTTATGTTACACATTTTAAAGTTGAATAAATACTGTAAACACTTCCATGGCCACATTTTGAGTGTACTGTAACTATGTATGTCTTCTTATGTAATCACAGAAAGTGTTGATGTTCAAGATAGCATGCAAAGGTCTGTGGAGCTCTTCACAATTGGCAGAATCATGAACAGCATTGATCACTTGCACTTTTGTACTTTTAATGTAATCTCAACCACAATCCAGGCCATTTGGTTCGGCTATTAGATGAAGCAAACCGATAACACATTAAGCTGTTGTATAAAATGCAGAATATCTGACATTGTGTTCCCGTTTGAACTTTGTTGTGCTTTTAAACGGTTTTAAAGCGCAGTAATAACACATTGGGAATTCCAAAAACCTCTGGCTGTCTTTTTGAGTGTGTAAATAAAGGTTGAAATCTCATTGATCAAAATCTCAAACAAAAAATATTACCCAAATGTCCATGTTGAAATGACTGGGTGTACCAAGTGGGGAGTGCTTGTCAATTCCCATATTGTCAGTCGCCGCTGCTGACAACTTTGGCGCATACACCGTGTATCTCAGCTAATTTCAATGCATTTGATTATTGATTTCTCCTGTATTGATTTGAAGCTGTCAGGTGGGAACAGACTTTGTATTTCTCCCAGCTTGTGTTTCCGTCACAGCATCATCACCATCTCTTCACACGCGGGCCGGTGACCCCGAGGAAGACATCTGAGAGATGGGGAACATGTGAAAACAGCTTTGGTTTACTTGTCAATACTGGAGTAGAGCGCTAACCCGAGGAGAGCCTTGTGCAGGTAGAAACCAGGCTGTGTTCCAACACCGTGTATTGATGACAGGCAATCGTTCAGGGCTACAGTGGCAAGATCTGTCCAAACAATTCCTCTGCAGAGAGGTTAAGTGACATCGATCCAGGATTCCGCTCATATTTCATCCCAGAGACCAATATTCTTAATTGACATGGATCTGCTGTTATGGATTACGCTCGAAGAAAAAGAGTGAGCGTGGAAGAAAAAAATACATGCACCTGCCCCACAAGTCAAGGTCACAACTCCTTGTTTGATTCCCCTCTCCTTGTTAGTGTTAATCAAATCCTATGTTTTATAATGAAAATAATGCAAATTTTCCATTTTAATTCCACTGATCAAATAGCCCTCTACAGCAATTGTCTTTTCATTAAAGAAATCACTGATCATTAATTAAGCATTTTGACTACTTTACATAAAGCTTTAAGTGAGGAAGGGCAATCAGAAGCAGATCAAACGACCTGTCTCTAATTGAAGTGCAAAGCACCCCCTCTTCCCTCCTCCTCGTCCTTCCAGTAAGGCTCTCTGACGGAAAGTCGAGAGGACTCCTCCAGGGCTCCTTCGCTCCTCACACCATGGGACTATAGCTGGCCGCTCTCCATCGCTCTCTCTTTGCTTCGTCCTCCCAAAAGGTTCTCACTCAACGAGCTAGAAGAAATACGCTTTAGTGCGGCACTCACTCACACAGGGAGAATCGTTTCTTTGGAGGTGTGCGTGTTGTTGCTACCGCAGACAGACCCCAGCAAGCAGTGAAACAGAGGACACAGAAAACTTCAACCAAACACCTCTGAATCTAGAACTTTATTACTAAAAAACAAACAGAAAAACAAAAAACAAATCTACCACGATGTCCAGAAGTATGTTTTATTGTTTTTGTGTTATGTGCAAGGCTGTGATGTGATACTATTATCATTAAAACAAGGTCAACAATTTTAGATAGCTGCCTGGTTGTGATCATGGTAATAATGAAATTCCCAAAATTCTTTAAAAATATATTTAAATTGGCAGCTTTTTTAAACCAGCAAGTGTAACTTTTTACCAGTGTCGTATCTACATGCATGCTTGCATCGGATGTGCATTGGGGTATTTCATTTTACTTTCCTTTTTTTCTTTCTCACTAAAAATGTATCCACTTCATTACGACGTCAGAATAGCAAACGCTAAAGCATTTTTTTTTTTACATGTCTAAAAACGAAGGGGGGATAAACAGAACAGGGGTTACTGTAATACTGTATTTATAACAGCAATAGAACCTTTGAACTGAACACAGCAACAGAGAAACCTTTACAGGAGGAAGGGCTCTATAGGATAGAACTCAATATCTCTTTCTTTGTATCCAGACTGAGCTTTGAGTAAAACACACTTAAAATAAACACTGGAACAATGCAGTTCAGGGAGCGGACACATTTCTAAGTCAACAGACAGTAGTGACATTTTTCAACAATACCCCCCCCCCACTCCCCCATCCACCCCGGACAAAAAGAGGGGAAAAGCGTAGAAATTCAGAAACCATTTGAGTCCCTTTAACTTGATGATGAACAGGGGATAGAAGAAGAGAAGCACATTTTTGTCTTGAATTTGACATTTCATATCCTCCTTCAGACTTTTGAGCTTTAGGAAGATATGATCCTATATATGCGCTGCAAGACTTGTGCTATTGGGGCATCGGAGGAATCAACAACTAATAACGAGAATAATAATAATAGCGAGAATAATTAATAACAATAATAATAACGAGAGGAAAATCGGCTTGGAGAGAAATAGGATAGAGAAGGAGGATAGGCTTCTGTATGTGCTTCACAGGGAGTAGAGAGAAATCCAAGACAGTTTTATTTTCAATGGTCCTTACTTTTTTCTCTCAAAGAGGGTAGAACAAAAGTAGTCAAAACAAGTAAAATAGAGGGATTTTTTTTACAAGTAGCTGAAGTGGGATGATGGGGCAGCAATAAGCAGCACTCCAGTGTTGCCTCTCACCCCACCACACCCTCTCTGCAGTCCTGTACATGAGTTTCAGGGGATGGTTTTGGGGATCCATTCCTCCCTCCAGTCATCCCTCTTCTCCACTCGTCCTCTCTCAGCCAAGGGCTCTGTCTCTGGGGAAGCCTGCAGCGACAGCCCTGGGCCAGGTCTAGAGAAGCTGGAGGTCTCTCTCAGTACATTATTGGAGGCTTGGTGTAGGGTCTGTTCTCTATTACGGAAACAAAGAAACATCAGTTAATCAAGTGCTCCATCCACCCATCTTTACTCAGTGTCATACCGCCGTTTTATCGCTAATCTCAAGCTATGCTACACCTTTTGCCATGAGGCGGAGAGAAAATGTTGCTGTTTTAAAGCTAATATCGTGCAATTCTACACATTTTGACATAACCCAAAACACAACCAAAACAATCTGCAAATGCAACCAACAAGTTTGTATAGTCACAAGCTTGATGTAGTCAATAACTAAACTTTTGACTACTTTAATACACTATAAACTGGGGGGGTAGATACAGTACATAAAGTGCTTTCATTTCTAAACAGTAAAACGGATATGTATGAAAACACACTCAAATAAAAGCTGACATTCTGTAGTGTTATCTCATATGAAACATTTCATATCAAATCCAAAATGCTGGAGTATAAACCCAAATGTACAACTTTTAACTTCACTGTTCAAATAAATACAGAGGGGAGTGTAAATAAAGATTTTTCTCGAGGAAAGTTGTTTACTCTCCAGAGTGTGTATATATTTCAAATCATGTGAAACTGAGTTTGTGATTTCTCAACTTTTCCACATGCACGAGAACAAAAGTTCAAGAGCGACCAATGGATTTAGTATCTCCTTTAATCAAATGTGCATCAGGAATAATATGGGTGATTAATCATTTAGTGTTAGTTGTCAACAGGAGGGGACAGCTGAAAGAAAAACAGCTGGATAACAAAGTGACTGGAGTCAGCAGCTGCATGTTAATCTCTACATGGTAGTAAGCCACCGTCAGCTCCTCTCACTGGAGACAGAGAGAGAGAGACAGAATGGGCAAACATTGTGCTGTGCTAAGGAGAGTGGTTCTGCATGTTTGAAATGGATTCTGGAAAAATAGAAAATATGACGGAACATCATCAAGACGGGGGGGGGAAGCACCGTTCGGTGGTGTTGGAGGACGAGGCCCAGAAAGAGCGAAAAGGATGGTGATGTGCTGTCTGTACTGTCAAGACGAGAAGAGAAGAGAAACCCTTCCTGGTTCTCTAATTATATTCCAATGTCAATATGTACGGTCAAGATGTGACATTCGTTCTATCTGCTATGTTTAACCCTTCCCGGGGCAGTGTGAATAGAATAGATGTGTGGTTTGTGTATGTTGCAACACCTCTGGGAGCCCTCCTCGGCAGCTCAATCCATATTTAACACGGCTCTGGCCCTCTGGCCCCATTCTTTTCTGCATAGACTGCAAACTGGCTAATTACAACAGATCTGGGACTGCCATAAAGCTTCACCTGGATAGTTCCTGCTTGCTCTTTTTTCATTGGGTTGCCAATTAGTGAGCTGCAAACTTTGGAAATGAACGGTACCTAAGGGTCTCATTTGCTGTATGTACAGCACGTGTTTGGAACTAAAGCAGGTTATGAGATTTCAAGTTATTTGGGGGTAGATTATTCATGTGGCTGAAGATGCTGAGCCGTTTGTTTAAGGAACAAGTGGTTGTGATAGGAGCCAGAGTGAAGCCAGGAGTGTGTTGGTGTAATAACACCTTGAGTGTTGAGGTCCTCATCTATCCTTTCTGGGTCCTTGCCTTTGATTACTTTCTCCTGCCCCCTCCCTCCTCACCCCCCTCTCTCTTACTCTCCCCCTCTTCTCTTAATCGGCTTGCAAAATGATGTCACCTCCTTTTGTATTCAGCAGTTTCTGTTACCTCCACTCATCTTGATTAATAAAACAGACGCAGGTCGGCGTAATAGGCCGTAACACACAGAGGAACCTGAGAAAGTGTAAAAAGCTTTTAGGCCCAGAAGTGGGATCTCAGCAAGGACAATCAAACCTAATGAAATCAGTTGTCAGTGCTAAGCTTGCAAAACTGTGAAGTCCAACTTGGGAGTGAAGCGAGGTGTAATTAGATTTCTCCCAGTGTAATGGATAAATGCGGTGGGCTGTGGGGGTGGAGGGGCCGGACAACACACTCCTGACTGGAGCTCGTAAGCCCCTGTGGGAGAGAGTCAGTCAGCTCCCTGTCCCCAAACAGCCAGGAGCTCCAGGAGAGGCCCCATGCGCCCAGCCACAGCATCCCCACAGACAGACACCTCTGCTGGGCATGGCGGTAGTGGGGCGATGGACAGCCTGGTGGACTGGGACTGGACGAACACACCACATCAGCATGGGATTCCAAGCTGGCACAGTTAAAACAGAGCTTATTTTAATAGCACTGTAACTCAGATTGATTGCTACATAGTGAACGCAATCATTGATAGGTAGGAGGGGGATAAGATCTAACGATGCTTTCATAATGGTAGCTCAGATCTAATCAGCCAGTCGTGATGAGGCTTGAATGCAATATTACTGAGATAATTATCCTTTAAAACTTTGGCCAAAGGAAAGACCTTCAACGCAAACAGAAGAAGCATAGGAATAGGGTAGATGTGCCCGACCCGTTTTAAGCAGTAACACAGGAATTCATGGTTTTTGGGAAAAGGTCCTCAAATGTAATTGAAAACTCCTGTTGCTGTGGACGGTGCCCGACCGCTCCAGAGCATGACCGAAGGTAGGGAATGATTATAGTGTGACAGTGTCACCCACGCCTCTCTCTCTCTTCCTGTGCCCTGCGGAGGGCAGTGGAGCGCGAGGGAAGGTGCTCCGTCTGTCCCTCACATGGCCGTCGGCAGTTCTCCCTGCTGCCCTAAAGGTCAGGAACGCCATGACCCCATAATCCCCTTCTCCACACTGTCATTAGTAACGGACAAATACGTGGATTTACAAGGCTGAATGTCAGATAATGATGTGTTTTGCGATAGGAAAACACTACAGTAAGTGGGATTAGCAATGACATCCTAAAGTGCTTGCTACACATAGCCAGCCTTGAAACATGTCTGCGAGCCAGTACGTCTGCGTCCTTGACGTTATGGTTAGGACTTGAGGTTTTAGCTCTGAGAGGGGTTCCATACTTCGGTAATCCTGACCAAGACCGCAGATTTAAACTCACCTACAGACGACCCCCTCACACTGATAATGAACCCTGTCCTTAGAAAAGCAAACCCCCCCCCCCGAGCGGAGTAGCCTATTGATACGAGGAGAGGAGGGCCTTAACATTCCGCTGCGTGGCGATGCTGTCAGAAGCAAGAAAAATGGAGAGCCCTTTATTTGCAGACTGTGAAATTGGCTCTGAGAAAAACAATCTCCACCTTCTCATCTCCACTGAAACACTTTGCAGCACACTCACCGGATGTTCCGTAAACATATGTATTTATTCACCTATCGCAGCCCACATTTCAATAAGACGTACGGCAGAGTGTCTTTAATTCGCCTTCAGACATGTTGATAATAGGTTCCATTTATCAAACGGAACTTCAGCTGCGTTTTAGGGGGATCGGATGGGAGGGCGGAGGTGGAGAGGCAGGGGGTTCTACAAACAAAACTCGGAGAGAATGGAAGCGTGAAACGCATATGCAACAACATCAGTTTGTAATCTTATTCCGAGGGGTGGGAGTCTTCAAAGAGGCCCAGGCGGAGAGCGGAGTGCTGACGGAGAGAGAGAGAGAGAGGGAGAGTCTCTCTGGTTTGTGTTTGCTGTTGTGTCACAAGGTACTGTGAAGAGGCACTAAGGCCCACGTGTGGAGCATGTGGAGGCCACAACGTCCCCCAACCTCATCAATCCCCTAACGTTGACCTCCACATGTGAGCGTACTTTCCGACATTAACAAGTTCATCTGAACGGTACTTTGTGGCGCACATATTGTGGTTTTATGACTATATTAGGAAATAGAGAGCTATACCAAGCCCCTGTTCCTTCATCATGCTACCTCGCCCCCTAGCTCTGGTTATATCCATGTATGAATATCATGTATCTGGGGTTCTAACGTGATGCTCCCAGAGGAGTGCACCGCCAACTGCACCGAGTCACCTTTTACTTGTAAAAATGTCCATTCTTTAACTGCCAGCTTTTCTATGAGTGCTGAAAATCGCTCGTTTTTTTTTTACATGATATGTGACGTCGGTCAAATTGCGCCCCGCAATCCACTGTTTTAAAATGGAGTATGAAGTAGGAGATGTCAAACGTGCACTACCACTCGGTCACTTTATAAATATGCATTCTTTAATGCTTACCTGTGCTTGTCCTGATTGCGTCCCCTGCCAAAAAACCCAAAAATTGTTCGTGAAATTACAGGCTGCTCCTTCTCCATTCACAAACAACGTTGCGTAAAATGCTACTTTTATAATTTTTTTAAACGAAGGATATCAGCACCCAAAGGAAAGCTCTCAGTTACACAGGACAAACATAGGTACAAGGTAAGCATTAACGAATGGACATTTTTACAAGTGTCGACTGATAGTGACTTGATGTAGTTGGCAGTACACACTTCTGGGAGCATCACAACTTAACTCCTTAGATGACATTATACACTGAGTGTACAAAACATTAGGAACACCTTCCTAACATTGAGTGGCACCCCCCTTTTCCCCTCAGAACAGCCTCAATTCGTCGGGGCACGGACTCTACAAGGTGTCGAAAGTGTTCCACATGGATACTGGCCCATGTTGACTCAAATGCTTCCCTCAGTTGTGTCAAATTGTCTGGATGTCCTTTGGGTGGTTGACCATCCTTAATACACAGGAAACTATTCAGTGTGAAAGACCCAGCAGCGTTGCAGTTCTTGACACACTCAAACCGGTGCGCCGGGTACTTACTACCATAACCTGTTCAAAGGCACTTAAATATTGTGTCTTGCCCATTCACCATCTGAACGCCACACATACACAATCCATGTCTCAAAAAAAATCTGTATTTATTTAACCTGCCTCCTCCCCTTCATCTACACTGACCGAAGTGGATTTAACAAATGACATCAGCAAGGGGTCATAGCCCCCCCCCCCCAGATCCCAGAGACTGAGAGGGAGCTTGAACCAGGGGCGTGCTAATGCTTACCCTGTACAGCCGAGTTCTCCTGTTGGCTGCCGTTACGCTCCGGCTCAACCTCTGGTATCACTGCCTCTGAAATGGAACACAACCGTCAGTTAGGACTGCTACATCTCACCTATCTAGCCTACATCTCACCTATCTAGCCTACATCTCACCTATCTAGCCTACATCTCACCTATCTAGCCTACATCTCACCTATCTAGCCTACATCTCACCTATCTAGCCTACATCTCACCTATCTAGCCTACATCTCACCTATCTAGACAGTCTCCGGTGTAAGAACGTATACCAGGTGGAGGAGAAATTCTATCCAAGAGACAAATTATGTTTTAAGTGGGGTGGGGTGGGGGCTATCTGAGATCGTACGGAAACGGGGATTAGATTCAGATAGGTTTTCTGCAAATAGCACGAGAAGTAGCCTGATTGTTCACACAATAATGTATTAGCCCCGACAACGTCAGATGAAAGAAAACCCAATGCATTTCTTCTAATAAATGCATGTTTAATCAGCCTTGGAAATAATTGCTCTGCCCTCTGAAATGTTTGCAGATGTGTGCTGTGTTCTTGATTCCGTCCCCCCCCCCCCCCCCCCCCTCCCCTTCACTGCTCCTGGTACGATATTCAGAAATAAACAACTGAAAATGAGGAGCTATCAAAACAATTTGCCGTTTTAAGCGTTTGCATTTACAGCGTTTATGATAAGTATCTGTATCCATTTCCTCCCAGGGCAACAATGCTAATACGCTGGAAGTGATAAGCGCTAGGACCGCTGCGCTGAATGAAAATATCTGCGTTGCTTTACAGAGAAGAATGAGGAAGACAAGTACTGGATTTTTTTAAAAGAGATGGGGGGGGGGGGGGGTGGAAAGGGCAGGGGGAAAGAACTTAAGAACGGGATGAGAAAGAGTGAAAAAATATGATAAAACTAGATGGGAGGAGAGTTAAAGAGGAGGAGGAGGAGGAGAGGGAAGTATGGAGGAGAGGAGCAGGAGAGGCGAGTATTGAGGCCTACCGTTGAGACTCATGCAGAGGTTCTCTGGGGAGGTGGCCGTTTTTAGGGCCTGCTCCACCTGCTCACGACGCTTGGACTCAAACTCCAGAGCCTCCTGCAGTTTCCTCTTAGCCTTCTTCTCCTTCTTCAGGCGCTTCTGGATGGTGGCTGTACAGGGACAGAGGGACGGAGAGGGGGAAGATAGCCAGTGAGTTGACAGGCTCACCTCGACTGAGTCAAACTGGGAAAAAAACGTTGCATCGGTGAATCCTTAGTGCTACCTCCCAGTACTACAACAGCTAGCCTGGCTGCGCCAGCCTAGCTTAGCCAAGCCCAGAGCTGGCCGCTAGGCTGTCTCCAGTTGGCAGCTCTTGGGGGTGCCGATTCTCCCCAAATTAACAGCCAAATAAAAAGCGTGTTCCCAGTAAAGAGGAACTAACGGCACCATGCAGAAGCACCAGCTCTGCCCTGTCTAGCTCAGAGCTGCTAACACCTCTAATTACACACAGCTGATTGGACAAATCATCACTTTACTGCCTCTCTATTAAAATACACATTTGAATAACAGGCAATGAAATAACAGCCATGGTTAATAGATAATCAGTGTCTGTACATATTGTTGGAGTTGTTACCGAGACGACTAATTGCCTTAATTTCTTGGCCGGGGTTGAAGATGCACAACTCAAATCTAAATCAGACACGGATGTGTGCCAAGTCCAGTATAGACGCAAGCACATATTCCTTTGACTGGATTTTGATTTACTGTATGTATATATTCATGTATTCATTCCCACTGCCAGGTCTCTTTCTCTCACTCAATTCAATGGGGCTTTATTGGCATGGGAAACGTGTTTACATTTGCCAAAGCATGTGAGAAAGAAAAAAAAACAATAGGCAAAAGTGAGAAGACACGAAACAACATTTACGACAGACTACCAGACAATGAACCGTAAACAAAGGTTTAAAAACGATAAAGACATTTCAAGTGTTATATTATCAGCTATGCACAGTGTTTTAGCAATGTGCAAATACTTGTGGTACGAATAGTAGCGGAGGATAAATAAACAGATACGTTTTATGTTTGTGTTCCACTGGTCGCCCTTTTCTCATGGCAACGGGCAACAAATCTTTCCGGCTGTGACGGCACACTGCGGTATTTCGCCTGACAGATATGGGAGTCTATCAATGTTTGATTTGTTTTCAAATTCTTCGTGGGTCTGTGTGATCTGGGGTAAATATGTGTCTCTAATGTGGCCATACATTTGGCAGGAGGTTAGGAAGTGCAGCTCAGTTTCCACCTCGTTTTGTGGGCAGTGTGAACATAGCCTGTCTTCTCTCGAGAGCCAGGTCCGCCTATGGTGGCCTCCCTCAATAGCAAGGCTATGCTCACTGAGTCTGTACATAGTTAAGGATTTTCTTAATTTTTGGTTCAGTCACAGTGGTCAGAAATTATTCCACTGTGTACTCTCTGTTTAGGGCCAGAGAGCATTCCAATTTGCTATGTTTTTTTGGTTGACTCTTTCCAGTCTGTCAAATACTGTAGTTCTCTTTAATCTTTCTCAAAATTTGGTTGGGTCTAATGGTGTTGCTGTCCTGTGGTTCTGTTTGTGTTTGTGAACAAAGCCCCAGAACCACCATGCTGAAGCTACTCTTCACTAGGTTCATCTCTCTGTAGGTGAGGGCTTTGTGGTGGAATGTGTGGGCATGGCTTCCTTTGAGGTGGTTGTAGAATTGAACAGCTCTTTTCTGGATGTTGATGACTAGTATAGTGATAACTAGCGGGTGAAGTCCTCCTTCTGCTCTGCGGGCATTGATTGGGGTTTTGCGTTGTACACAAAGTATATTTTTTCTGAATTTTGCAATTGAGTGGGTCCCATTCTGTGAATTCTTGGTTGGTGAGTGGACCCCAGACCTCACAACCATAAGGGGCAATGGGTTCTATAACTGATGGAAGTATTTTTAGTCAGATCTTAATTGGTATGTTGAGTTTTATGTTCCTTTTGATGGCGTAGAAGGCCCTTCTTGCCTTGTCTCTTAGTTCATTCACAGCTTTGTGGAATTTACCTGTGGTGTTGGTGTTTAGGCCGAGGTAGGTATCATTATTTGTGTCCTCTAGGGCAACGGTGTCTGGATGGAATTAGCATTTTTTAAATCTGGGCTTCTGGACCTTTTTTGGAACACCTGACAGCAACTGTGCAGAAGATCTAGGTGCTGCCCCTCCTTGGTTTGGTGACATAAGCACCAGATCATCTGCAAACGGTAGACATTTGATTTCCGAGTCCAGAAGGGTGAGGCCGGGTGCTGAAGACTGTTCTAGTGTCCTCGCCAATTCATTGATATGTATTCATTGCTATACGGTATATATTCTCTCTCTCTCTCTCTCTCTCTCTCTCTCTCTCTCTCTCTCTCTCTCTCTCTCTCTCTCTCTCTCTCTCTCTCTCTCTCTCTCTCTCTCTCTCTCTCTCTCTCTCTCTCTCTCTCTCTCTCTCTCTCTCTCTCTCTCTCTCTCTCTCTCTCTCTCTCTCTCTCTCTCTCTTACCTCGGCTGTGCAGTTCGGAGGTGAGCTGTCTCTCCAGGCTCTCTCTCATCTCTCTCTCCCTGTAGAGTTCCATCTTGAGCTCCTTCCTCTCCTGCTGGACTTGTTTCTCCTGCACACGGGCATTGTCCACCGCTACCTTCAGCAGGCCCTGCGCCGCCCGAGGGGACAGAGAAAGAAGCGCAGCACTTTAACCTTCAACTCCACCGCTAACCACCAGAGCACCATAACACACACGCGCGCGCACACACACAAACACACACACACGCACAGAACACCACACAGCAGCACCTACTCCCACCAGTGCCACTATATTCCATGACATAAAGAGTGCGTCTCTACCTGGATGTTGGTGAGCAGAGTCTCCACGGAGTTGAGTCCGTCGGCGAAGAGGAAGGGGGCAGGGAAGCCTGGAGGCAGGGTCTGTCCTCCCAGGGGCATCTTCTCAAAGCCGGGCTTCATCATGGGCAGGGCCAGCTGCGCCTCATCTGCTTAACACGACACACAATAGACCTGGGCTTACAACCAGCTTCATCACACGTCACGGGGCTGTTCAAACAAAACGGATGCACAAACACACATTCCCTCGCATTCACAGGACCATATGAACCGTTTAATAAAGCTAAACGCATTGCTGATGGGAGACAGTGGAAGCAGCAGAGAGGGAAGCAGCGTGGTGTGTGAGGAGGACGCCTGGATGTCCTGGACAGCCTCTCTCTGAAGAGTGGTTCATCTATAAGGAGCAGAGCGCAAACCCCAGATCAGAGCAGAGTATCACCGCGGAGACAGCTACCGAACAGCAAAGAGCATCATATTTTACCTTCCCACAGCCCTCTCTATCCTCCCACCCTCTCCTTCCATCCATCCCTCCCTCCCCCACCCACAGAGGGAACGACAGGCCCGGGGTCCAGGGGAAAATAGATAGAAGCCTGAGAGTGGCTCGAGCCATGATTCACCCGGATAATCTGGCTCGGCGAGATGACACCAGCCATCCCGGCTTCCCGGGGCAAGACAAATAGGACAGCCAGGGTGGGAATTGTGATGACAGTGTATCACGGGTCACATCGATTTCCCGCTGCGCTCCCAGGCTGGCCAGATAACCCTGCACTCCATTCTGCCCATTGTTCATATTCCACCTGTCCCACAAGCAATAAATTTCCCCCTGTACTGGAAAGGGCATTAAAGTAAAGAGAGGGAGAGGGAACGAGAGAGGTGGAGAGAGAGAGAGGTGGGAAAAAAGAGAAGAAGAACCCCCCCCCCGCCCCACCCCCAACGGTTTGACAGTCTGTGATTAAGTTTTTCGTACCGACTGAAAGTGGTTCGCAGATCAAGGTCACACAGATATAGTGTGAAGCAGAGAGGATTGTGTGTGTGTGCGTGTGTGTGTGTGTGTGTGTGTTAAGAGAGACAGAGATAGAGAGTGATAGGGAAAGAAAGGGGGAAGAGAGAGGAGAAAAACAGTGAGAGAGGTGCGAGGTGAATCCTTAGATAAACAGAGAATCAGTGGGAAGATTTTCAGAGTTCAGAAAATGGCATCTGCCAGACAGAGCATCAGTTCCCATCTTTGGCTTTTGTAATGGACCTGGTCAAAGGCTCTGTCTCGCCCCTCCCCTGCCTCCTCACCCCTTCTCACCCCTCCTCACCCCCACACCTGGCCCTCTATAGGACTGCTTAGCAGCTCATCTGCACCCCTGTCACGGAGCCTCTCTGGTCCCTTGCATTAATAGAAAACTCCACCCCAAAACTACTGTCTCTTTTGGTATTGCTTTCAGTAGTCCATTGCTGATATAATCCCAAAGTGTTTTGCATGTCAGCAATCAAGTTCTCAGGATATGTAACTTTCAAAATACATAAATCTGACCAGATGTCTTTATTTTGAAAGTTACATATCTTGAAAACTTGATTGCTGACATGCAAAACATTAATTGGGTTACTCCTAAAAGCAGCTCTGTACTCTACTGTGTGCCCCAGCACCTCTCCGCCTCCCTCCCTCCCTCCAGTAGGCTCTCTACACCTAATTACTACTCTGTTTTAAACGACAGATTTATCTTGCTGCTGCTGCTGATAGCACACAATTCAATTCATTTTATTCCGTGGGCAAAGAGGGGGAGAGGGCTGGCCCGTGACATTTACAAAGTGCCCTGGTTCTGTCTCAGGTCACTGTAATGCGCACAAGTAATGATGCAGGGTGTGTATGCCGCCTACAGTGTTCTCTGTGCGTACGTGTGTGTGTGTGTGTGTGTGTGTGTGTGTGTGTGTGTGTGTGTGTGTGTGTGTGTGTGTGTGTGTGTGTGTGTGTGTGTGTGTGTGTGTGTGTGTGTGTGTGTGTGTGTGTGTGTGTGTGTGCGTGTGTGCGTGTGTGTGTGTGCGCACACGTCCCCCACCTGAGAACATGAACAGCGTTCAGCCCGACTGTGCTGTAACATTAGGGAGGTGAGAAACAGCTATTGTACAACACTTGACTGGGAATCAGGTTTCTTTGAAGGACCATGATGAACCAATGACGTGGCTTTGGAACCTTCCACTTACACCCCCCCCCCCCCCACAACACACAAACAGAGCAAACAAATAAATAAATGAACAAACAAAAAGAAGGGGGAAGCGCTGTTTCCTTTTAACTCACCGCATGAATCAATCAATTATTTAACAATCAAGCCTTTTATTTGCTACCCCTAAAAATAAAGACAATGTAATGTTTCTGAAAAGAAGAAGAAAACAGAGGTTTCAGAGGTTTCAACAGAAGGAGAGCTATTTGAAAAGTGGCCTGAATCCATCAACTCTCATTGCAAAGCTCTCGGCAGACAGAGGAAAACGACTCAAACGGGGGGAAGGGAAACGGTTAAAACGGCGAGAGAACGCTCCAGTGTTCCGCTTCAGAAGGCTGAGTTCTTTACCTGCACGCTCTAAGAGCTGTCACAGTGGCGCTGTAAGGACTTTGTCATTTATAGAATGGCTCTGTCCCAGATGTGAATAGAACATTCCCGACTGTGTGTCCACCACCGAGAACCTTCCTCATCCATTCTTACCAGAAGTGGCTCTTATATCCATAACACCATATGGGCGAACAGATGCCCAGGCAAGGATAGGCATAGAAGAGAAAAGCCTATAAAGCATCCACAGCGATATCCCATCTACACACTCTCCGTACTCCGGCCCAATTTACCCCCAGCAGCATATTTTCTCCGACTCCCCCGGTGCTGTTTGCCTCCATGTGATGTACTTGTTTATTCACTTCACTACATGTGTAGCCGAGCTGTCTGCTGAATATTCAATAGCAGCCAATTAGATGGTGATTTAGGCCAGCCCTGGTGGGTACCATGCGATTGTCATGCCTACAAAAAAACGTCAGGCAGGGAGAGAGAGAGAGGGAGAGATAGAGGGAGAGAGAGAGAGAGAGAGAGAGAGAGAGAGAGAGAGAGAGAGAGAGAGAGAGAGAGAGAGAGAGAGAGAGAGAGAGAGAGAGAGAGAGAGAGAGAGAGGGGAGGCCTCACTGTGGCATTTACATAGGATCAAGGAAGGTAAATAATTATAATGACGACCAAGTTGGATATCAAAAGACAGACAGAGAAGGAATAATTAGGGTTTGGGAGTTTCATGTCAGGTACATATTTACACATTTTGGTACACGTGTTAATTATATCAGATGCATAATCATGACTCTAGCAGGACATGGGATACAGCAGGATACATAGTGTTAGAACAGGTGACCCACTTCCCTGGCCTCTTCATTTTTCTTCTGCTGCTCTGTGGGCTGCACCGGGCGCTTTATAGAGTAGTACAGTAGTATCCTACACTATCTGGTTGGCAGGCTCACTAATCTCCATACAGACCAGACCTGGGGACAAATACGCCAATGTATTTCCTGTGTCTAAATGACATCCACATAAGAAACAAAAAAATGTAAGATGTAATTGAAAAGTAAACCTGGCTCTTTGTCCACTCTTCCTCTCTGCCCGGCACCTTATCTCAATGGCGCCCCCTTGTGTTCCATCCTCTTTTCCCCAAAACTTGTAATCACCTGGCAACAGCACCCTTCAGTCTGCTCTCCAGCACAGAGGCTCCACTGTGTTTAAGTGGACTGATAAATGCACAGCGCTGTTCAGTCATTCGACTCCCCCAGCGGCACTTACGTGTATCACAAACCCAGGATCAGTCTCCAGCAGCTGGCAGAGCAGAGAGAGGCAGAGTATTCAATACCCCCCCCCCCCTCCCACCCCCCTGCAACGCACCAAGCAGTCGTGATGAAGCACAACTCACAGGAGGGGCAGGAAGGGAGATGGATCTCTTCCCTGCCAACTATCTATTTATTCCCAACAAGATGGCAGGTTTTGACAACAGGCACCCAGGGAGCCATAAAGCTCTGGGAACCAAATGTCTTGATGATATTTATAGTGCTCTCAGAGAAATACTCCAATCAAACAGGACTCAGAGTATTGGCAGGAGGAAGAGACTCCAGGGGTGGCTCTTTTCTGCTCGGATCGACACACACACACGCACACACACAAACACACACATACAAACACACAAACACACACACCTGCTTCTGCTGGAGCTTTTACTGTTCTGGATTTGGAACTGTATGTTCAAACATTCACACTGTAGACTACAGTATGTCAACAATGTCTGTTTTTGCCAATTACCAATTAGGAAGAGATGTGAGCTGTTGTTGTGAGACATTTAACAAATCTGGTGTTAACAAAATAGTCTGCCAAAATGAAGCTGGAGGTACATTGGCATGTCTATATGTTTTTTTCTGTATTTCATCTAATACATTTAAAGTGGCAATCAGCAGTTGAAACAATAAAAAAGCATCTTCTCCGCCCCTCATTTGGTAAAAAGGGACGGGGTTGGAGAAATGTAACCACCTCAAATCCACTGACAGTTACATATACGAGGACTGACCATCCATGATATCAAAAAGATAGTTTTCACCATGTTTTGATGCAGTTTGTTTACATCTACTTTGTTTCAAAAACACCGGAGTAAAACAAGTGTATATTTTGGGTTCTGGTGGGGTGTGACAGTTGAACTAAGCTCATGAGGAATTCATAAGTCATATTTTTCAAGAATCAATGGGTACATATATCATTAACGAATAAGTCCAGAAAATGGATGCTGCAACTACAGATTGTCCCTGTAATATTTTTTTAAAGATAGTTTTCAAGGAAGTGCCATGACAACTGTGTGACATACTGGCTATAGATGGCCACTTCTGTGGGTGCAGCACCCTTACAACCAAATACGAGCTCTACTTCCCCCCCTATATCCCATGTTGTCCCTTGGGCCCCCATCACCCCTGGGGTCTAACCTATTAATCTACTCCACTACTTCCAAATAATCCAAATAAGGCCACATTTCCCCCCCTGACTTTAAACAAGACAAACCCCCTGAACGACAGGCTGGATTGAGAACAGTCTGGAAGTGCATTAAAACCAGGCTCACAACGGAAGAACAAAAAAAACACACAAAAAAACAAGGTGAACTTAATGAGCTTAACCAAGTCAAGAAGGAATGGCCAATGTTCATTATTTTCCCGAAGATGAAAGCATGACAATAAAAGTGAAACTGAAGAACAAGGCCGGGGAAGTGTGCGTGGGGGTCCTTTTATTATATTTTAACTGCCATACGTGGAAGTCGACGTATACTAAATTGCTAAAGCACTAAAGATAAAGAATTGAAGGAATGTAAATTAGCGCTGAGTGCCGTCTGTGAGCTGCAGTCAGGCCCATAAAGCTGGCACTGCATTGATCTCTGCCCTGAAGGTAGCTAGCTAGCCTTCTGGTCTGTAAGGACTGCTGTGAACGCACACAGCACAACATCACAGAGCACCTACGTGTCCACTACATTATGGAAAAAAAATGGATTTCAGGAAAAGTTTGTTCTAATTCACAGAACTCACGTGGGAATTCCCACTTCAAAACTTGTGTCTGATGGGGGGAAAAAAGGGGAGACAGCAATTTAGGTGGACAAATATAAACAGGAAGTGTGCAGGTAAATACATAACTAAACACGTTCAAAGGGATGAGAGGCTCTGTGTGTTTTCTTGCTTAATGCACCAACCTCCAGCTAATGAATATTCATAGATCAAATGAACCTTAATGAGGTATCTCTTCCCCCAATTAGCCTTTGAGTAGTGATATGAGGAATATTAAGTGAGAGAAATACTGGGTCAACACTTCTCTGGACCAGGAGAGATGAAGAGCTGAGAGAGAGAGAGAGAGAACGAGAGAGGCAGAGAGAGAGAGAGAGGCAGAGAGATATAGATAGAGAGAGAGAGAGAGAGAGAGAGAGAGAGAGAGAGAGAGAGAGAGAGAGAGAGAGAGAGAGAGAGAGAGAGAGAGAGAGAGAGAGAGAGAGAGAGAGAGAGAGAGGGGGAGGCCTCACACATAGGATCAAGGAGTCCATACT
This sequence comes from Salvelinus alpinus, assembly GCF_045679555.1. Taxonomy (NCBI): domain Eukaryota; kingdom Metazoa; phylum Chordata; class Actinopteri; order Salmoniformes; family Salmonidae; genus Salvelinus; species Salvelinus alpinus. The sequence goes on along the minus strand of NC_092098.1, from coordinate 7,710,616 downwards.
TCTTTTCAGGAGTTCACAAACCATCACTAACCGTTTATTCCTAGAGGTTGGAAATGGGCATTGATAATATATCCAGCACAAAAATCCTTTGAATTTCATTTTCAGGCTTAAAAAAAATTAATTATAAAGGTGTTTAGGCTCTAACCAAACCCTCTGCAGTTAGTGTGTATGTGTCGAAGCAGCAGTGGACTAGGCCTAGGGAGTGGGAGGCAGCACCATGTGTCCCCTGGCCCGGGATGCACCATGTGTCCCCTGGCCCGGGATGCACCATGTGTGTGGGAGTAGGAATAACGGCATCCTGCCATGACACTAACACTGCCAACTCCACCTTCCTGCCCGGATGCCTCACTCGGACACCGAGAGAGAACACATCCCAGGTAACAGTAACAGGTTCAGTCAGAGTGGGTACCCACCCACCAATCTACCCCCAGAACCAGAGCAGAACCACAGCACCTGTCTGTCCCCTCCCCCCACCACCACCCCCCTCTGACAGGAACGAGTGGGATAATTTATTACCCAGCCACTCAGCCAAGAGTGCTGGTGAGTCGGGTGACTTTCAATCGCTAACAACCTTGCCCTAAATTAACCAGCGACTGTAATGGCTCACTCTGCTATCCACAAACACAAACGTCTCTGGTCTGGAGGCACAGCACAGTACTTATTTATGTATCCATCTTGAGACAGAGAAGCAGATAAGTTGTGTGTGTGTGTGTGTGTGTGTGTGTGTGTGTGTGTGTGTGTGTGTGTGTGTGTGTGTGTGTGTGTGTGTGTGTGTGTGTGTGTGTGTGTGTGTGTGTGTGTGTGTGTGTGTGTGTGTGTGTGTGTGTGTGTGTGTGTGTGTGTATATACACCAACTAACTGGTTACTGAAGACTGAAGAGACCCACAGCTTAAAGCTGGAGTTTAATTAAACCATCACAAACTCACTTAGAACCGCAATCAGCCTAATGATCCAAAAGGGTCTTCAAAGCCGCCTGCACGGATGGTCCCTTCTGCACATTACAGGGGAGTGTTCCCCCCCATAAACAAATAGGCCCCCAACAAGATAAGAGGACGGAGCCCTTTAAAAAAAAAATGTAAAAGGCGGCGAAGGCTTATGACGTGTTTTTATTTATTTATCCTTTGCGTTCGCAAAGAATAACCACATCTGTCGCCAAGAAGTTAAGAAGCTATCAGTTGTGAAACGCAGCCAAGCCGACGCAGTTAAAGTACAGACTCCTGGCTTGGAACAAAAAAGGGTGGGGGGGAAAAAAAATCATTTTTCCTCCCCCAGTGAAGGGGCTCTTTGCATTTGTTTTGACTGATTTACCGGTTCGCTTATCTCAAAGAGCGAAACAATGCTGCACATTTCTATCAGAAATCATTACAGGCCGTTTCAAATCATTTCCGCACAGCTAATTTCATAATGGCGGAGGGAAACATTGATTGTAACCAGATGCCTCATATCTGCCTTGTGGAAAACTGGCTGCAGCGCAGTGGTCCTGAGTCCACTGTGCTTTCTACTGAGGCCTTCCCTCTACGGCCCATTCAGCCTGGACTAACACAAAACATACGTCATCCAGCTATGCCCCGGCGCAGCTTCGCTAAGAGGGACAGGAAGTGGACGGATGGCGGCCCAGGCCTCAGTTTCCACTCCTCCCAGGTGGGACACGGCTGTGTATCCTTGAGCAGGGTGTTTAATCTGATGCACAGGTGGGTATAAACACAGAACCTGCCTGATCTCAGATCCCATCTGGACCCTGACGCTTCCTGTACATTCACACACAGGGACGTACATCCTGAGCCGTTTCCTTGGACGTGCCCAGATGAAAACAGATCGAGAGTGGAGCGCTGGATTGATAAGTGAACGTTTACCTTTCCTCGTGCCAGACATTCCTCTTGGCTGAGACTCCACTTCCATAAGTGATACTTGTCATTCAGAAGGACTACAGTAATGCTGTGATTTTCCTCCGGCTGACTGTAACTTCCATAATAAAAGGAGACATGTCAGGTAAAAGATAGTGGCATACTGAAAGGTTATAGGAGAATGACAACATGAGATGGAAAGAACAAAGACAAGATAAGGACCTCGTTACCTATACAGAAGGTCATAAGTAGGGCCGGGGCGATACCAGTACAGCAATACTCGTTACTATCGTGGCAAGGAAACAAAACGCAGAGCGGATGAACTCATCAAAACAGCCCTAATGTTGGAAACAAACATCATTATGGTTGTCGTCCAGAGTCACATGTATTTCTTTGCCAAGCTATAGCACATACGATATTTCACATACAGCAGGTTTTTAAAGGACCAAAGAGTTTGGTTTGCTGCTTTTTGAATTTTTTTGCCATGGAAAAAATATTGCGATACTGGTATCGTCCCGGCCCTGCTCACAAGGGGAAACTGTTTCACCTTTGCCAGAGAAAAATATCCCAACACAAAGCAAAAAAATAAAGAAAGGCTGCGAGTTTTAAAGACAGAATGAAAAGAGGGCTAAATAAAATAAAAGTCTTCAAGTGAATCTATGTGAACGTTGCAGCATCGAGGCAACGTCCAATAATGTTCACTTCGCAAATCTGTTGAGAATCTTTGTTTGTTATGGAGATGTAAAAACTTGTTCAAGACGGGAATGCAGAGTAGTATCTGGGCTAGTGACTGAATGGAGGGCACTCTCGAATGCCTCACATCAAAGACAATCATCAGTAACAGAGAACCGCAATTCTCCCTCCTCTCTCCTTCGCTCCCGGTGCTGGTGGAAGAGAGCGAGAGAGAGAGAAGGAGAGGGGAGGGGAGAGACCTTGCCCCCAGCAAACCCCGTCCGCCACTGCTTCTTCGCCCTGCTCCGGCTCTCACTCTACTGACCAGCAAAGCCAGTGATTTATGGAGCTGGAGAGAGGGGGTTCACTCCATGGACTCCCGCCGAAAAAAAAAGTGCTCCGTGCCGAAGGCTGGGCCATTCATCACCATGTACCGCCGTGTCACATTGTTTATCATACAGACTCAGTCTAGCATGGGCGCCCCAACTCGTCCCCATCCCGCCACAACAATCCACACCATGCAAACATTATTCAAAGATTGGAACCCTCTCTTCACAAGGCTCTATAGCCTTTGGTCATGCGGGACGAAAGGGTAAAGAGAGCATATGAAACGTAATAAGCTTTATGGCGGTTGTGTGGAAGTGTCAGGAGTCAGGATGCTGCTGGTTACAGTGGATATTGAGAAAAGGCTGAGAGAGGACCGACTGAATCCTTAAGTCAATGTAAGGCTGCGTTCGGACTAAACTTGGCCTTGGTGTGTTGAAGCTCAGCTCAGCATTAGCCAGACTAGAGCGTAGAGCCAGGTGATATAGAACAGCACCAGTCCACCATAGATGCTGCTGCCTGTCCCATCGCCTATTTACAGCCCATGTTGCTCTGCTCTGCCCTGGGTGGGTGGGTGGGTGGGTGGGGGGCACTGTAGGTCACTAAATCATTGGTGGGCTTCACTGGGATATTTGAAGTATGCCTTTGTGTGCGTGTGTGTGTGTGTCATGAACTAACACTCACACTTGACTATATTGTGTGTTTGGTGTCGAAAAGAGGAATCCTATGCAGAAAAGTACCTCATACCTACTGTAAAATATAGTGGTGGATCTTTGATGTTATGGGGCTATTTTGCTTCCACTGGTCCTGGTGCCCTTGTTAAAATGGCATCATGAACTTCACCCAGTACCAGAATATTTTAGACAAAAACCGGGTTGCCTCTGCCAGGAGGCTAACACTTGGCTGTAAGTGGATCTTCCAGCAAGACACCATCCCCAAGCACACATCAAAATCCACAAAGACTTAAACTGACCACAAGATCAACATTTTGAAATGGCCATTTCAGTCTCCAGACTTGAACCCCATTGAAAACCAGTGGTTTGAATTGAAGAGGGCCATTTAACAGACAAAGGATATCAAGGATCTGGGAAGATTCCTCCCATTGTGTTCTCCAATCTCATAAAACATTGTAGAAAAAAGGCTCAATGCCATTATCCTCGCAATGTGAAGTATTGAAACAGGGATGCCAATCATTTTGACCCCTATCGTTTTTGATATATGTTTTTATTACTCGTTAAATAAAATCCAATTTTTTTTCAATTGTGTTAGCATAAAATAATTACATCGTAGATTTTCGTTTTTTAAACCTACGATATAGCTCAGTATATGCATGTATTGAATACAACTTTATCAAGGGTGGCAATAATTTTGGACCTGTCTGTATATAAAGATGGCTATTAGGAGTGTGCGTGTCTGAGTGTGTAACATTGGCTATCTGTGGTATAAAGAAAGGGAGCAGGTCAGTGTGCTTGACAGGTAAGTATCAGTCTAAGACCTGAATACACAGTTTGTGCATGAAAGCACATATGGGTTCCATTAAAAGACAAAGACAATTTTGCGAGGGAATGTCTCCACGCAAAGAGAGAGCGAGAGAGGAGAGAAAGATGGAGGGAGAGCGTGAGAGAGAGATAAAGAGACGGGGAAGAGAGAGAGAGAGAGAGAGACTCCCTCCCTAATCCCAGAGACCAGTGTCACTGACCTATATCCACTGCTATGACAAGGCCCACTTTCTTTTCTCTACCAAAACCGGCAGCCTCACTCCCAAACAATAACAACGGAAGGAGGAGCAGGAGGAGGAGGAGAAGGAGGGTGGGGGGTGGATTATGTTCCAGACACATTAATAAAATATGGTCAGAGGCCAGGTGCACATTGAATCTCTTTAAAAGTGCCTGGGGGCATCTTTGCTCCGTCTCCTCGTGGTAGTGTGCTGTGCATTAGATCTTACCATCTGCCGGTTCCCTTACCCATAATACAGCAGCAGGCACAAACATACATGATGAGCGGAAAAACTGTCACCACACACACACACAAACGTCGACACAAAAAAACAAACGCCGCGCGAACGTGTAAACGCCCACAGTCACACACGAGAAAACACGCTGACACACCCTGTGTTGGCCCACGATACACTCTGTGTGTGTGTTTGTGTGTGTGTGTGTGTGTGTGTGTGTGTGTGTGTGTGTGTGTGTGTGTGTGTGTGTGTGTGTGTGTGTGTGTGTGTGTGTGTGTGTGTGTGTGTGCGTGCGCGCGTCGGGCCACTGACAGAACCACACCCTTGGCCACCAGCGCTTTGCGACAAACCTCATAAATAAACGCTTCGTAGATGTTCAATTAAGGCCCTAATTAAGTGATTCATTAAGACGGACCGTCCGTGACGCTGATAGAGAGTCGTTCCAACGAGACGAAGAAGGGGTGTACTTTGCCGTAATGAGCTCCCCTGGATGTGCTTGTGAAGGTGGCCTCTGTTACCGATGCAGCTGGGATAGATGCTTTCTCAATGATCTGATCAGGAGATCGTGGTCTCGCTGCTATGAAGTGGCTGTGTGTTCATCCACAGTAGTGTTAGTATGACTAAATACAGAACATGAGCTAATCTCCTAGGAAGGCTCTCAGGGGGATGTCTTTGCTACATGTATTTACACACATCCTGCTTGTATCAGACATACACACAGACACAGGGCCGGCCCTAGCCTTTTGGGGGCCCTAAGCGAAATGTTGTTTCGCGGGCAAAGCAGAGAAAAAAAATCTTCGCATTTTGCCATGGGCCACAGAGAATACTGTATGGTGCAGTTTTAAAGCATGTTTGCTGCAATTCTACACATTTTGCCATAGGGTGGAGGGCCCCCTATTAGCCGGGGGCCCTAACCGACCACTTATGGAGCCGGCACTGCACACACACGCACACACACACACATACACATGCACACACACACACACATGCACCCACACACACACAGGCCTCTTTCAGTCTGAACTCACAGGAGACTCACTCTCCCCCTGTTAGTGAGCCCCCCTCGAAGGTTCCTACCTGGGCCTCCCTCCAGCCTAATTCCCCCTGACAGTGATGGATGCTTGGGGGTTACTGCGCCGCGCTCCCTAATAATAGGAACTTGTTGCATAAGAAAGGAGTCGGGGAGTCGGGGGGCCACTAGTAAAATGCTGTGATTCAGATTAATGGTCCGGCAGGGAGACACATCTTTACTTGGCTGTGCTGTGGCCACGGTAACCATGGCGGTGGGCGCTGCCTCTGGGCACTACTTAACCCTTGTCTGTGATGTTCCCATGCCGCTACGAGCGCTGCCACCGGCTGAGTGTGCCCATCATTCTGACCCAAATAAGTCTCAGCGACGCTGGGTTGTGTTGTCCAGATAGCTTTCATTGATTCTCTCTATGTTGACTTAGAGCCTCATTTCTCACCGGACTATCAGATTCAGGGGCTTCGTAGCGGGGACACTAACCACGATAACTGGAAGCGCTTTATCAAACCTGGCTCTGTTACACGTTTCTCCTTAACAATGGCATTTGCTTAAAGGATCTGCTCTCTTTTCCTCTCTCACAACGAACACAAACACACATAGAAACAAACCGACACATACCTTTCTCTTTGAACATCTTTTTCATGTTGATCCCAGCCTCTCTCTCCCCGAGGCCTCCGTCAACAGGATTCATCACTGAAGGAACAAACACAAGTCAGTGTTCAACACATGTTTATATGCAGATGTGTGCCAGTCTCCTTCTCTGTCTGTTTCTACTGATTATTTATTTACAAACAACTGTCCGGAGAGAGAGAGAGAGAGAGAGGGAGCGAGAGAGAGAGAGGGAGAGAGAGAGGGAGAGAGAGAGAGAGAGAGAGGGAGAGAGAGAGAGAGAGAGAGAGAGAGAGAGAGAGAGAGGGAGAGAGAGAGAGAGAGAGAGGGAGAGAGAGAGGGAGAGAGAGGGAGAGAGAGAGAGAGAGAGAGAGAGGGAGAGAGAGAGAGAGAGAGAGAGAGAGAGAGAGAGAGAGAGAGAGAGAGAGAGAGAGAGAGAGAGAGAGAGAGAGAGAGAGAGAGAGAGAGAGAGAGAGAGAGAGAGAGAGAGAGAGAGAGAGAGAGAGAGAAACACAGACAGACTCAGAGAGACAGAAACAAAGAGAGAGACACAGACAGACTCAGAGAGACAGAGACATAGAGAGAGACACAGACAGACACAGAGAGACAGAGACATAGAGAGAGACACAGATAGACACAGAGAGACAGATACATAGAGACAGACACAGACAGACACAGAGACAAGAGAAAGAAAAAGGTGCTTGGGTCTCACCCAGGCGGTCGGGGGTGTGTTGGTGTGGGGCTGGGGAGCTGGAGGCACTGCTGCTGGGGTGTGAGGAGGGCTGGGAGCCCGGGCGAGGACCTTCCTCCATGGAGGGCGCCGGAGAGGGGCTGTCCTGGACACACTCCTGCCACAGAGACCGAGGGTCAGACTGGTAAAAAGTTAATTCTGCAGAGCCACACACACACACATATAAACACACACACTTAGCTAGATACAACACCTCTCATCCCTAAAACTCCTAACGTCAGACAGGGAGATTAAGCCATTTCCTCTCTGACATCTATATAGGTAGGGTAAGGCAAACAGGCCGGGGTGAAGGGGATGCTGGGAAAGTAAACAGCACCAGACGCTACTCTCTCCCTCTGCCATCTGCGAACCGGGTGGCACTATTTAAATAGAGCAGATCTACGGTATGACGGGGCCCTCTGCCCTCGCCACCTCGCCAAAAACACACCCCTCCTCTCACTTTGTGTGCAGGACACTAAAAATACACCCCAACATGCATGCCTGTCTGGAGCAGGTCACTAGGGAAAGGGTGCTGTGCCTGTCTGGAGCAGGTCACTAGGGAAAGGGTGCTGTGCCCGTCTGGAGCAGGTCACTAGGGAAAGGGTGCTGTGCCTGTCTGGAGCAGGTCACTAGGGAAAGGGTGCTGTGCCTGTCTGGAGCAGGTCACTAGGGAAAGGGTGCTGTGCCTGTCTGGAGCAGGTCACTAGGGAAAGGGTGCTGTGCCTGTCTGGAGCAGGTCACTAGGGAAAGGGTGCTGTGACTGTCTGGAGCAGGTCACTAGGGAAAGGGTGCTGTGCCTGTCTGGAGCAGGTCACTAGGGAAAGGGTGCTGTGCCTGTCTGGAGCAGGTCACTAGGGAAAGGGTGCTGTGCCTGTCTGGAGCAGGTCACTAGGGAAAGGGTGTGGTGCCTGTCTGGAGCAGGTCACTAGGGAAAGGGTGCTGTGCCTGTCTGGAGCAGGTCACTAGGGAAAGGGTGCTGTGCCTGTCTGGAGCAGGTCACTAGGGAAAGGGTGTGGTGCCTGTCTGGAGCAGGTCACTAGGGAAAGGGTGCCTGTCTGGAGCAGGTCACTAGGGAAAGGGTGCTGTGCCTGTCTGGAGCAGGTCACTAGGGAAAGGGTGCTGTGCCTGTCTGGAGCAGGTCACTAGGGAAAGGGTGCTGTGCTTGTCTGGAGCAGGTCACTAGGGAAAGGGTGCTGTGCCTGTCTGGAGCAGGTCACTAGGGAAAGGGTGTGGTGCCTGTCTGGAGCAGGTCACTAGGGAAAGGGTGCTGTGCCTGTCTGGAGCAGGTCACTAGGGAAAGGGTGCTGTGCCTGTCTGGAGCAGGTCACTAGGGAAAGGGTGTGGTGCCTGTCTGGAGCAGGTCACTAGGGAAAGGGTGCCTGTCTGGAGCAGGTCACTAGGGAAAGGGTGCTGTGCCTGTCTGGAGCAGGTCACTAGGGAAAGGGTGCTGTGCCTGTCTGGAGCAGGTCACTAGGGAAAGGGTGCTGTGCCTGTCTGGAGCAGGTCACTAGGGAAAGGGTGCTGTGCCTGTCTGGAGCAGGTCACTAGGGAAAGGGTGCTGTGCCTGTCTGGAGCAGGTCACTAGGGAAAGGGTGCTGTGCCTGTCTGGAGCAGGTCACTAGGGAAAGGGTGCTGTGCCTGTCTGGAGCAGGTCACTAGGGAAAGGGTGCTGTGCCTGTATGGAGCAGGTCACTAGGGAAAGGGTGCTGTGCCTGTATGGAGCAGGTCACTAGGGAAAGTGTGCTGTGCCTGTCTGGAGCAGGTCACTAGGGAAAGGGTGCTGTGCCTGTCTTGATGGGTGAGCTAAACAGTATCACCCATTTCAGACATAAGATGTGGCATATCACCTGTAAAAAATTAAGGCAATGTTTATATGACCCCCTTTCAAACAGACCCTTATATACCACATTCTTGCACTTTCTTATATACCCTTTTATACATATCAGTGGGTAACTGGCAAATTGGGAGTTATGGGTTAGTGTTGGTAAACCATGGTGGGCTGTTGGCATTTCAAATTAGGGAGGAATTAAACAATGGAAGTGTTAATGAATTTCCCTGCAGAAAAGCAGGGAACCGTTCACACAAACCCCACACTTGTATTTTGGTTACAGGGTCTGTGAAAAGGCCGGAATCATGACTAGGTCTTTAGTTGGCTTTCCGTTTGCCATGTTTTTCCCCTTTTACCCCTTTCAGATGTAGTGAAAAACAGGCACGGCAAATTGGTGGAAACTTTGTCTGTGTACGAAGTATGAATGGGGTATATGTGTGAGTGTCTGATTAAACACAAATACACATTTATGTATAAAGGACTTGGGTCAATCGATCAAACTGATGCTGGAATATAACAACAGGAAATTAAAGTATGGATAGTAAAGGCATTATGGGGAACATAACAGATTTTTGTGTGGTTGTGTGTCTGTCTATCTGTGTCTATCTGTGTGTGTGTGTGATATATCCCTTGCCTGTTCTGTAAGCCCCTGGCTGTCTCTGACACGAGCCATGAGTCTCAGCGATACACACACACACACACACACACACACACACACACACACACACACACACACACACACACACACACACACACACACACACACACACACACACACACACACACACACACACACACACACACACACACACACACACATTCCCGTAACAGCCTGCCAACCCCCTGTGTAGGACACGTCTACCCATCCTCTCTGTTCTGGCCTCATGTGGGGAGACGGAAGGAAAGAATCTACCCAGTACACTCAACCATATCTACAGATCTCTAAATACATCCATGAGGATTGCATACTAATGACATAAAAGCCCTCTGTTTTCTTATGTCGATATTAACATGCGTTCCAACGTGGAATTCTACTCATTACTGGCCTCTAGAGCTGAATTCCACACCTCGTCAACAGGGCTGTTATGGTAGCCACAGCCTAACATGCATTTTAAACGGGATGAATGTCTCTCACTGTCTGTTCATTCGGTTCTCATATCACTAGATGTGTAGTGAGCAGTGTTGAAATACATTCACAGATGGATGGTATGAACTGTGAACATGTGTGTGTGTGTGTGTGTGTGTGTGTGCATATGCGTGTGTCTCTTTTGTCTTACCTTGATGACAGACGCTCCTGCTCTGGACAAGGGGCTGTGCATCTGAGCTGCAGCGGCCATGTTTGCGATGGTGTTCAGGTGGTTCATCTGGTTCATTGCCATGGCAACAGAGGCAGGCGGCAGGCTGACGGGCAGCAGGGGGTGGGGCATCATCATGAATGGAAGGTCCAGTCCTGCAGAGAGAGAGAGAAGAGAGAGAGATGGGAGAGAGATAGAGAGAGAGCGAGAGCGAGAGAGAGGGGAGATAGAGAGAGAGAGAGAGAGAGAGCGAGAGGGGGAGAAAGGGAGAGAGAGAGGGAGAGAGAGAGAGAGAGAGAGAGAGAGAGAGAGAGGGGGAGAAAGTGAGAGAGAGAGGGGGAGAGAAAGAGAGAGAGAGAAAGTGAGAGAGAGAGGGGGAGAGAGATAGAGAGAGAGAGGGGGAGAGAAAGAGAGAGAGAGAGAGAGAGAGAGAGAGAGAGAGAGAGAGAGAAGGGGGGGAGAGAGAAAGGGGGAGAGAGAGAGAGCGAAAGAGAGAGAGAGAAAGAAGGGGGAGAGAGAAATATATATATAGAGAGAGAGATGGATGGATGTTTAACCTTTTCCTACACAGCACACTATTACACTTTATTAGATACGTTTGTGTCACTTAAACCATAGCACAGACAGACGACCATACAGAGTTGGTGACAGACTGAGGGAGACGTGTGGGGAAAGGGGAAGGAGGGAGGAGGAGTGTGTGCAGGCGTCTGACTCACGGTTGGCCAGTAGGTGGTTCTGCTGCAGAGAGCTGAGGTGGGAGCTGGACAGGCCGTGCTGCCCTGACAGGCCTGCGTGACCGAGGCCGTGGGCAGCACCGGAGGAGGGGGGAGACTGGAGCTTCTCTTTGTCCCAGGAGGACTCGCTGCCACCTGGGGACACATACAGGGGAGAAATGCGGAGGGGGAGAGGTGAGCAGGAGGAGGCCACCTACACAACAGCTCAGTAGCACACATCCCAATGGCATGAGACTAGGGTGGCCTGGGAAAGCACAGCCCTGCCTTGTGAAGACTATGTAAAAAGCCTTTAAATGACTACTGTAGGTCCCTGTGAGATACACATTCAGGCTGGGTTACAGCTGAGATATGGTACTGTACGACCGAGTAGAGTAGTGTTGGGCGTTATTACAGTGATCACTACAGGCAGGCAGGCAGGCAGGCCATCCATTAGAATGAGGCAGAACGTGGCACAGGAAATCACCTATTTCCTGTCAAATCCCAGCTCGAGGCCCTGAAAGGGTTAACACGTTCCAGTCAACGCTATTCGCGGCTGAGTGTCTCATATACATAAATAAATCAATAAAATAAAATGTAATGGAAGCCCAGTGGTGAGGAACCATAAAAAGACTTAAGTAGAGTTACGGAAGGGAGGGGGGGGGGGGGGAGCAAACGCGAGAGGAGTCGAAATCATTGTATAATTCTGCTTAATAAGCAACTGAAGTCCTCCGAGTGAAATAGCAGATGGTGTTTTTGCAACAGATTGCAGTGAGTGATTCTTTTAATAATAATGCGAATTAAATTCTTCCTCTGTAGAATCCCCCTGCTTTTCAGTGGGGACCCGTTTGAATGAGAGAAGAAAAAAAACAAAAAAAAACAGCTAAACTAATGGCTGAGTCCAACACCTGAGGCCCAGAGTCCCTCGCAAGAGTGTGTGTATTTGGGACACTGTGCGCAACGCCTGTGTGAAGAGAGAGCATTGTTTAAAGCCTGCAAGTAAGTTTGAGCACGAGTATGTCGTTGTCCGCGACCGCGAAAGACAAAAATTGATATTCGGAGTGCAGTGTGTATTCAAATGTATAGTAGGCGTGTGTAAAAAAATAAATAAAAAAAGGGGATGAAACAAAAGGACAGCGAGAGGGATATGTCTGGGAGCACAGATGAAAACAAGTAGGGTAATAGCTCTAGTTAGGAACGGTTTCATCGCGCGCACACTTCGCCTAAGTGCTATCCGATATTCTTAAGCGGCCCTGGAGAAGTTATAAGACGCCAGTAATCCTGGAAAGGATGAGACCTTTCAAACAAAAGACGAGAGCACTGAAAGACCAAATAAAGGCTTAGCGATGAATGTCTTCAAATCCCCTCTGTTCCAGGCGTTTGGAGAGAATGGGGCCTGAAGGGCACAGAGGAGAGCCAGGTCTCAGGAGAGCCTATCCCTCAGTACAGGTCTACTGGGAGTGGTTCACCCGGAGCTCCTCCCTCCTAACGCAGCGGCAGCCTCTAACTTTTATTGGAGGTCCAATGACTCAACCGTTTGACCTTGGTGACCGGACCACTTCAGTGGCAATTCAGCTCGGACTTGAAGTTCCCGGCGGTGCAGTATATCAGAGGACGGGGGTGCTAAAAAGTCTCCAGCAATGGTGCTGATGGCCCATTTGGGCTGCATCCAAGGGCTCCCCCAGCGTTGGCTAGAGGCGTAATTAGCCAGAGACCCTGCCAACGTGGGTGGAGAGAGAGAGAGAGAGAGAGAGAGAGAGAGAGAGAGAGAGAGAGAGAGAGAGAGAGAGAGAGAGAGAGAGAGAGAGAGAGAGAGAGAGAGAGAGAGAGAGAGAGAGAGAGAGAGAGAGAGAGAGAGAGAGAGAGAGAGAGAGAGAGAGAGAGAAAGAAAGAGAGAGAGAGAGAGAGAGAAAGAGAGACAGAAAGAGAGGAAGATATAGAGAGAAAGGGGGAGAGAGAAATGCCATTAAGGCAGTGATTCTGCGCCCTGTCCATCCGTCAGTCATGCTTTGAGAATGTGTCCATCAGGGTGCGTCTCCTTAGCCCTCGCTGACAGAGCTGGTTAACAGGATGCTTTAAAAAGCTCAGTGTAATTACACCGCCCCGACACTACACTACACTGGACCTGAGACCCCCATCCTCTACCCTCCCCTAGCCCAAAATCTAAGACATGTCTCACACCTCCTCTGTCGGTCTCTCCAGCTTAGCGTATGTCTCTCTATCTTTCTGTCATCTCTCTTTTTTTTCTCTCTCTCAATTTCTTTCCGTCTCTCCCTCTCGCTCATCCCGTGTCTCTCTCTCTCTCTCTCTCTCTCTCTCTCTCTCTCTCTCTCTCTCTCTCTCTCTCTCTCTCTCTCTCTCTCTCTCTCTCTCTCTCTCTCTCTCTCTCTCTCTCTCTCTCTCTCTCTCTCTCTTTATCTTCATCTTAGCATCTCTCTCTCTCTCTCTATCTTTCTTTCATATCTCTCTCGTGTTCGCTCCATCTCTACCTTTCCATCTCCCCATCTCTCTCTCTCCCCCCTCCCCCCCTCTCTCTCCCCTCTTCCCCCCCTCTCTCTCTTCTCCCCCCCCCCCCCTCTCTCCATGGGAAATCAATTAAGCCTGGCTGATCCAAGGACATTCAGTTACAGCAACGCAGCAGAGGAAAATTACGGCTCAGCGACACCTTATTCTCAGGGATCAGTAATTATGCCCCGAGGAAAAGCGGTGTTTCACTGTGCATGCACTCTCAACTAGATATCCATGTCAAATACGTAAAGTAACCCAACAACAATCATTTCAATAGTCATGGTCTGTACATACTACAGTACATAGTGTTATTCTATCAGTCTATGCTGGTATATATCACGTCTGTCAGATATATTTACCAGGGTGCTATATGGCTCTAAGCATCTATGAAATTGAACTTAGAAACTACAGACAAACGATAAGATATACAGCTGACGGCCAAAAAGATGGGAAACTCGAGGAAATGAGGGACACAAAGTATATTGGAAGCAGCTGCTTCCACACAGGTGTGCTTCCTGAGTTAATTAAGCAATTAACATCCCATCATGCTTAGGGTCATGTATAAAAACAATCAGCATGCCATTATTTTGGCTACAATGGCTATGCCCCCATAGGATGAAAATTCCCCCAATCCACAGGGCAAGAGTGGTCACTAAATGGTTTGACGAGCATGAAAACGATGTAAACCATATGCCGTGGCCGTCTCAGTCCCCGAATCTCAACCCAATGGAACACTTATGGGAGATTCTGGAGTGGCGCCTGAAACGGCGTTTTTCACCACCATCAACAAAACACCAAACGATGGCATTTCTCGTGGAAGAATGAAGTTCCAGACGATTGTAGAATCTATGCCAAGGCGCATTGAAGCTGTTCTGGCTCGTAATCGCCCAACGCCCTATTAAGACACTGTATGATGGTGTTTTCTTAATTTTGGCAGTACTTTATTAGTCCACACGGCAGGGATCATCAACTAGATTCAGCTGCGGGATGATTTTGTTATTGGGCGGATGGTCAGGGGGCTGGAACGTGATTGTAAGTCATTTGTGGACCGCAAATTGACCGTAAGAAGCCAAACAGATATAATATTCGACTAGAACATAATCATTTCAAACCTTGCTTGCGTTTGCATACGGTCGCATACACTGAGTGTATAAAAACATTCGGAATAGCTTCCTAACATTGAGTTGCACCTCCTTCGAAGTTAGCGATTTCAAACGTGCACTACAGCTCGGTCATTTTATGAAGGTCCATTCTTTAACGATTGTCCTGATTGTTATGGAGCTGTCAGTTGGAGTTGGAATCCATTGTAAAAAATATATATATAATATTGCTTTTTATGCGTCTCTTGCCAAGTCAAAAAATATCTGTTCATGGCAGAGGTTGCGTAAAATGCTACTTTTATCAAAAACTACAGATTTCAGCACCCAAAGAAAGGCTAGCAGTTACACAGGACAAAAATAAGCATTAAAGAATGGACATTTTTACAAGTATTGACTGATAGTGACTTGATGTAGTTGGTGGTACACACTTCTGGGAGCATCACAACTTAACTCCATAGATGACAATATACACTGAGTGTACAAAACATTAGGAACACCTTCCTAACATTGAGTGGCACCCCCCTTTTCCCCTCAGAACAGACTCAATTTGTCGGGGCATGGACTCTACAAGGTGTCGAAAGCGTTCCACAGGGATGCTGGCCCATGTTGACTCCAATGCTTCCCACAGTGTCGAGTTGGCTAGATGTCTTTTGGGTGGTGGACCATTATTGATTCACACGGGGAAACAGCTGAGCGCGAAAAACCCAGCAGCGTTGCAGTTCTTGACACACTCAAACTTTTGCAATTGGCACCTACTACCAAACATTGTTCAAAGGTACTTAAATGACCCTCTGAACTATCAAGAGCAGTGATACTAGCCAGAGCAGTGATACTATCAAGAGCAGTGATACTAGGCAGTGATACTAGCCAGAGCAGTGATACTATCAAGAACAGTGATAATAGGCAGAGCAGTGAAACTATCCAGAGCAGTGATACTAGCCAGAGCAGTGAGACTAGGCAGTGCAGTGATACTATCCAGAGCAGCGATACTAACTAAAGCAGTGATACTAGCCAGAGCAGTGATATTATCCAGAGCAGTGATACTAACTAGAGCAGTGATACTAGGCAGTGATACTAGCCAGAGCAGTGATACTATCAAGAGCAGTGAGACTAGGCAGTGCAGTGATACTATCCAGAGCAGTGATACTATAAAGAGCAGTGATACTAGGCAGTGATACTAGCCAGAGCAGTGATACTATCAAGAGCAGTGAGACTAGGCAGTGCAGTGACACTATCCAGAGCAGTGATACTAACTAAAGCAGTGATACTAGGCAGTGATACTAGCCAGAGCAGTGATACTATCCAGAGCAGTGATACTAACTAGAGCAGTGATACTAGGCAGTGATACTAGCCAGAGCAGTGATACTATCAAGAGCAGTGATACTAGGCAGTGATACTAGCCAGAGCAGTGATATTATCAAGAGCAGTGATACTATCAAGAGCAGTGATACTAGCCAGAGCAGTGATACGAGCAAGAGCAGTGATACTAGGCAGAGCAGTGATACTAGCCAAAGCAGTGATACTAGCAAGAGCAGTGATACTAGCAAGAGCAGTGATACTAGCCAGAGCAGTGATACTAGGCAGAGCAGTGATACTAGCAAGAGCAGTGATACTAGCCAGAGCAGTGATACTATCAAGAGCAGTGATACTATCCAGATCAGTGATACTAGCAAGAGCAGTGATACTAGGCAGAGCAGTGATACTAGCCAGAGCATTGATACTATCAAGAGCAGTGATACTATCAAGAGCAGTGATACTATCAAGAGCAGTGATACTAGCCAGAGCAGTGATACTAGCAAGAGCAGTGATACTAGGCAGTGATACTAGCCCGAGCAGTGATACTAGCAAGAGCAGTGATACTATCAAGAGCCGTGATACTAGCCAGAGCAGTGATACTATCAAGAGCAGTGATACTAGGCAGAGCAGTGATACTATCCAGAGCAGTGATACTAGCCAGAGCAGTGATACTAGGCAGAGCAGTGATACTATCCAGAGCAGTGATACTAGGCAGAGCAGTTATACTATCCAGAGCAGTGATACTAGCCAGAGCAGTGATACTAGCAAGAGCAGTGATACTAGGCAGAGCAGTGATACTATCCAGAGCAGTGAGACTAGGCAGAGCAGTTATACTAGCAAGAGCAGTGATACTAGCAAGAGCAGTGATACTAGCAAGAGCAGTGACACTAGCCAGAGCAGTGATACTAGCCAGAGCAGTGATACTAGCCAGAGCAGTGATACTAGCCAGAGCAGTGATACTAGCAAGAGCAGTGATACTAGCCAGAGCAGTGATACTAGGCAGAGCAGTGATACTAGCAAGAGCAGTGATACTAGCAAGAGCAGTGATACTAGGCAGAGCAGTGATACTAGGCAGAGCAGTGATACTATCCAGAGCAGTGATACTAGGCAGTGATACTAGCCAGAGCAGTGATACTAGCAAGAGCAGTGATACTAGGCAGAGCAGTGATACTAGGCAGAGCAGTGATACTAGGCAGTGATACTAGCCAGAGCAGTGATACTAGGCAGTGATACTATCCAGATCAGTTATACTATCCAGAGCAGTTATACTAGCCAGAGCAGTGATACTAGCCAGAGCAGTGATACTAGCCAGAGCAGTGATACTAGCCAGAGCAGTTCTACTAGGCAGAGCAGTGTGCAGGTTTCTTCTTTTCTCTCTCATGTCCAACAATTAAACACATGGGGAACCCTGCCATACATGATGGACATGTGTGTTCTACTCCCCCCCCCCCCCCCCCCCCCCCAACTCCTCTGATATACACACACACACATACAGAAACACACAAAATAGCTGAAAAGGTGCAGAGAGGGGGGAATTTGGAGGCTTGGCCAGTGCCACTCCAGACCCCCTTTGGTCCAGTGTATTTGACTAGAGCCATTGGCCTGGTTACAGCTAGGTCTACCATCTGTCCCCTCACCCTCACAGGGCTCCAGTCCTTACCTCCACAGTCTGGACATGCCGTGTGGTTCCTCAGAGACACACACATGGACAGACAGACAGAACAGTGCCGACATTACCCACAACAATCCCATAATCTGGCCTGAAAGGCTGCAGTGTGTTGGTGCTCTGTAATTCATTATACGTATGTTATGTCTGAGTTCAGTATGCCTTGAGAGGAATTACGTTCAAACCTTCTTTGAGCAGCAGTAATGAGAGGACGCTATTTGTTAGTTGTTGTTATTTGCTCTGGTGATCTAAGGGGGCTTGGCGGAGGTCTATGATGACACATTGTTTGGGCTGGTAATGGGGTTGGGGTTCTTGGGGCCCCCTTCTGAGGTTCTACTGGGTTGACATTTGGAGGTCACTGTGAGTTACGAGCACGGGCCGGTCCCCTGGATGTGCGTGTCTGTATGTGTGGGAGCCGCAGTGTAAACAGTGAGAGGATCTGTTTATGGGAGACCACCCTCTCCATTAGTACTGCCTTAACATGTTTACTACCCAGCAAACAAAACACATGGCAATCTCTCTCTCTCTCTCTCTCTCTCTCTCTCTCTCTCTCTCTCTCTCTCTCTCTCTCTCTCTCTCTCTCTCTCTCTCTCTCTCTCTCTCTCTCTCTCTCTCTCTCTCTCTCTCTCTCTCTCTCTCTCTCTCTCTCTCTCTCTCTCTCTCTCTCTCTCTCTCTCTCTCACACACACACACACACACACACACATTCTCTCTCTCTCTCTCGCTCTCTCTCACACTCTCTCTCACGCTCTCTCTCACACTCTCTCTCACACTCTCTCTCACACTCTCTCTTTCTCACATACTCTCACACACACTCTCTCTCTCTCCCTCACTCTCTCTCTCACACTTTCTCTCTCTCACTCTCCCTCACTCTTTCTCTCACTCTCTCTCTCTCTCTTCCATTACCCTTGCTCTTCTGCAAGGGACAGTCTATTGTCTCTTAAAAACCACATTGATGGACTGTAAACTGGTGCGCTTTTTAAAGCGAAAGCTTGACTACACAGTAGTAGGTTATGTGTTATTGTCAGATGTACAGACAGAGAGCATTACGAAAGAGGATTAAGTTGTTAAATTAAAGATGGCCCTTCCTTTGTGAGTTGCTCTAGATTCCATTAATTGAGGTGATTGAATTTATCGAGTTCCTTCTTAACGCTAATCATATCACTAGCATGCCGACGGAGAGGTCGAACCACTCATTCCGTGAGGACTACATCTTTTCTTCTGCTCTGTTCCTTCAAAGAAACCATTAGTGTTCACCAGGCTGGGAACAGAGAGGACGATCTGTGTTTCACTGGAACACCTTTCATCCAAACATACCGCATAGGAGAGCATAAACACAGACAGAGAGACACACGCGCGCACACTTTGATAAACAGACGCGCGCGCGCGCTATCCGGGAGCACACTAACAGCTTGTAGCGGGTGCGGGCGGAGGGGCCGGCATGCTGGCACTCTGTTTGTCATATTTCTTGTGGGCCTCGCCATCTGCCGGGGTGGCATTTTCATGGCTGTTTACCCTGACTCCCGCCAAGGAATCATCTGCCACTGCATAATGCCGTCCGCGGGAGAAAAAAAAACGCGGATTAAGTTGGTAATGCAACTGAGACTATTGCTAATTTGCTGTAATTGGGAAGAAATGAAGATAAATGAGGGCGAGGAAGGCAAGGCAATCAGTGCGGCAGGCAGTACAGCTGTGCTTTTGGCCAATCCCCCCCCCTCCGGCCCCCCGCGCTCAACAAGGTACATGCAAATCCACACTAATGACAAATATGCTAGCCCCTCACCCAGCACTATCCCAACACTACCCCAGCACTGCAGCTCTGTGGCACGGCCTTTACTTTTCACCCAGTTTGATTCCTTCTCATCTGAGACTGAGAAGAGTGTCGGCCACAAACAATGTCCTTCGTTTCACTCCTTCACTCCTGCCTAATAGGCAGGATAAGAATATTTCTACACCGTTTCAATGAAATAAATCCCGTGTGTTATTGCGACATTTCCTTTAATCAAAGAAAAACAGTTTGGATCAAACCCGAATCTGAGACCAGTCAATAGAAAAGCTAGTTCAAGTTGTGGCATGAGTGTTCCATAATACCTTGCATGTAGCCCTTCCAGTGCAGACCAGCGCAGGTTAACAGCAGTGATTAAGAGGCTTCCGGCTAAGATTGACATTTCTTTCCCTCCCCTCCCTCTAACAGTGACAGTTAGGAGACGATTGGGGGGTTTGTGAGAATGGCAGTGGGTTTTAGGCTCTCTACATGGTGCCCGCCGTGCCCCCTGCATCCTCTAGGGTTGTGCCAGGCAGCCCCTGGCATCCCCCTTACTCTGCCAGATGTCCCTAAGACTACACCCCCGGCTCCAACCCAATCCCCAGTTCCCAATAGAGGAGAACCCTCATAGGCCTCAGTATAACTGCCACTCATCACCCCCGCCATGAATCCGTATCTTTCTGAATATGCTGCTCTTGTAGTTTGTGATCATACCGTTATACTTTATAAATGCAAGCGATATCAATGCTAAACACTTGGGAAGTCTTAAAAACCTGCCTTAATCAAAACCTGCCCAGCCTGGCAGGCTGGCAGAAGAACTAATTCAGCCTTGCAAATGGTGCATCTACTGTACAGCAGTAACAGCACTGTACCTAATGCAATTCACTGCAGCTAATCCCTAACAGCCCAGCACAGCCAGTTGGACAGATTTAATGTCTACCAGTGGTAAATCTTATTACTAGCCATGAGTCAGGTGTGAACATGTCTGTGAGAAGAGAAGCTGGGATTGCTTGAGAGGACACAGAGAAATAAGTCTTTACATATTTATGAAAATACCTGTTTACCGGGGTAGGGGGCTGGGGGGGGCTGTGGGGATCCTGTGTGGGGAAACCTATTTACACGCAATAACAAAGAAGTAATGAAGAAAAAACATTTAAATTGTCAGTCATTAATTCCCTCCCAAAACAATGAGTACAACCCACCAGAGGCCCTGGCAGAAGAGGGTTGGAATTGAAAGGGAAAATGATTAAAGAGGTCTCTTAATGAAGTGTTAATTGCTGTGAGGAGAGGAATGGAAGTTGGAGGAGTTGAGCGGGTCTGACAGCGAGACAGAGGAGAAAGGGTCTATAGAACTGCGGCGTCTGAGCCCAGGCAACTCTCCGGCGTTTGAGGTGGAGGCCCATGGCCTTATGACAAATCAACTCTTAATGGTGGTTTTAGGAGTGGAGGATTGTTGAAGGCTGAGGGGATTCTGACAGACAGATCGGTGACATTAAAGAGAGACACTGTGGCACCGTAGCGCTGGTGCTGCACGTGTCATGACATGGTCATTTATCACGAATTAATAAAATGTCAGAACTATGCCATTATGAAGAGGGCGGCTGTACGGGGTTAATACTACGTAATTCAATGTAAGTGTAACCATAAGCATTTCTCTGGCCAAAAACATGTAATTTAGCATTCCTTGGAAATAATCTGGCATTTTTAACCCCAGTATAATTTCCAGGGTATTTACAAGCAATCGCCAGACTGTGTCGTGGGTCACTTCCTGCTCCTGGTTCTAAGCATCTAAACATCTGTTTTTTTGTAAGATGGCTGCGTATTTCGCGTCCCCTTATCACAGAGACACATTAATGGCCATCAGAGTGCCTGGCTCCCTTTGAGCGGTTTATAGCGACGTGTCTTTGATTCTAAGTAGTGCTCAACGCACAGAAAGGGAAGGAGACGCCTCTTTGATATCGCCCGGCGTTTACATATCAATGAGCTCCACCAAAGACTGGAGCAGAGCTACTCTCCTCAACGCCATTCCCAGAAAACATTTGAGCCAAAGAAAGTGCATCGAACACGCAACCAATCTGGCACAAACACATGTGCACTTTCACACACACGCGCACACGCACACAGATAGAAACACACACTCTCTCATACACTCTTACAGGAAAACACATACACTCAACCCCTTCATAAATAGTCAAACAGGCCCATGATAGAAAGTGTCTGAGTTTGGGATCCATCAAGTGTTTATCCTCCGTTGGCTACAGCTAATTTGGTATTTAGAGCTGAAAGTGTCTTTACAGGTTTTCATTAGGCATCATTTTGAGGCTCATTTGAAATCAATCCCCTCTCCGACGCTTCGGCCCGCTCGGATGTCAGCCGGATGAAAAATGATCGGAGGCAGAGGGGCTCCTGACGGCCCCCCGTCCGCTGCGCTCGCCCGCGCCGTTAATACAGTATCATCTGGTACCAAGAGCAGGCAATTCCCCCATCTCATTACCAACAGGATCTGTAGGTCATTACGCTGGATGGATTCCCATTATCTGGACCAAGGGTTTTAGTCTAAAGATGGACGCCTTGCACCCTCCCTCTCCTCTAAACACACGCCCTCTCTCCTCTTCACCTGACAAACCTCGCTCTCTCTCGAAACCCATTCACAGACATGGCGCCCAAGAGGTCAGGCTAAGGAGAGGGTCAGAGCGCCAGAGGAAAGGTCCTCCTCTACTCTGCTGTCCGTGTCACTCTGTTGAAGACACCCTGAAATCGCTTCCGTCAGGCAGTTGGCCATAACTGTGACACTGCTGGACATGGTCTCGTCAAGGTCGACACTCTGACTGGGAGAGATGGAGAGGTGCGTTCATGTCATGCTCAGATCGTGCGATTCTTCTTCTTTCACAAAGGGCCGCTGTCGTTTGTGACAGGTCTACCCTTCATGTCCATTTCCTGTGCGAACAACCCTGAGGCATTGCACCCCGGGAGGGGTGGGGGGCTGCGGGGCTGGTGTCCCCAGCCCGTCTCTGCGAGGACTGATGATTGGGCTGGTGTCTATCACCGTGCTGTGGCATTAGCGGTGGCTCTGCCGTGAGTAAGTGCAGGCTTTCCCTCGGCAGAGAGAGGAACAGGCGACACTGAGAAGCCAGACAGAGTCTTATCTCGCTTTTCTCCGAGACATCTCATTTCATCCACAGAGCAGAGCCGGTCAGAGTGAGAGTCGTATTTGACCAGCCGGTTATCTGACACCGTAGCCTAGGGTGGGCTAATCAATAGTGCTCCTCTCTAACACCCAGAGACATGGGAGTGACACAGAGGATAGCATGTGTGCCATGTATGAGAGGTCAATGGGATTGTCTGTGTTTATACCCATGTGGCGTGTGAGCATTTCTGTGCAAACGTCATAGTGAATTTTATGTTTGTCCTCTGCTCCAGTGATGTGTGTTCGTACATGTGTAACCTCCTGTATATACTAGAACTACTGGTGTGTAGTGTACAGTGTGTGTGTGTGTGTGGGTGTGTGTGTGTGTGTGTGTGTGTGTGTGTGTGTGTGTGTGTGTGTGTGTGTGTGTGTGTGTGTGTGTGTGTGTGTGTGTGTGTGTGTGTGTGTGTGTGTGTGTGTGTGTGTGTGTGTGTGTGTGTGTGTGTGTGTGTGTGTGTTCCAGTGTGTGCTGTGCGGCAGCCTCAGTGTGAGTGGTCAGTATGCAGCCCCTGTCCCTCTGAGGGCCATGATTTATGGGACATTAATTCCTGATGGCTGGAACTGGGAGAATATTTCAGCTGGAGGACGAAGGGCTGGCACATTTTCTGAGCCGTCAGCAGGAAAGACAGAACAGATCAGGGGTGCTTCCGCCATTTGAGGTGACAGCACTTCTCTGATCCATACATATAACCTGCACTTCTATTTGTTAGAGAGAGAGGCACTAGTCATGTCAGACGCAGGCCTATCTGGCTGTTATGGTATAACTCATTATGGAAATGAATATTATAACGAGAGAGTGGACTCTTAAGAGAGCACAAAACAGAATTCTGTATCTATGTTGTTCCGTGAGGTGTCTTGCTGCATACATTGCGACTCTCGTTTTCAGTATTGTCTGTGGTTTACATCAGTGCTGTTCATTTGGTTCCCACAAGGGGCAGTATAGTGAGCTCAGAGCCCGTGGGAGAGGGTCTGAGCCACAGGCGGAAGGTCTGAAGAGAAGAACCGCAACAGGGAGCTCAGTAACAGTATACTTAAACACACGGAACAACAACAACACACACACAAAAAAACACTGATGATGTAATTGACAATGTCAGGAATGTTGTGTCAAACGTGTCCAATGTCTTTCTGCAAATGAAACTTACTTGTTACAAAACAACGACTCTGCCGCCCAAGTTCCAGAGAGAAGAACGCGTCCACGTGAAGCAACAAGAGGAGCAGAGCCCAGGGGAACCACAGTGAAAGGTGATAGCTCTGACCCCAGCCCACAAGACCAGCCGGGATCACCCTCACACTCGCCACGCTGGTCAATACTGGACACGAAACAAACTGCTCAGGGCTATCAAGTGACACTGTCTCCTGTTGCAGCTGTGTGGAGGAAGGGAGGGAAGAAGGGAGGGAGGAAGGGCAAGAAAAGGAAGTGTGGGATCTATCTACCCCTTCTCTTCCAGTCTTCTCTTCTCTTGTGTTTTTCAAAATGGCAGCGAGACAGGAAGGGGCTGTTATCAAACAGGCCAATCAGACTAAACAAGAGTGACACTTGCCCAGCAAAGACACTGGGCTTCAAAAGAGGAGGGAAAAAAAGAAAAGCGAGGTGAGCGATAGAGAGTAAAGAGGGAAAAAGTGCTGACCGGTTTGGTGGTTAGGGATTTGAAACGACTGCGCGCACACAGATCGCTAGGTGCCCACGCTTTCTCTATGAGCTTCCACTCTCTCTCGCTCTCTCTCTCTGTCTATCTCTCTCTCTCTCTCTCTCTCTCTCTCTCTCTCTCTCTCTCTCTCTCTCTCTCACTCTCTACACCCACACCTGTTTTTTGCTAACTCTGCAAATCACGTGCCTGACAGACTCCAGATCCAGTTTAAATAATGCATGGGATTTCTCTTTTAACTTGTCAGTCGCAAAGGAAAAATATATCACTTCTTCTCTGATGTCATTTGTGATGGTGATTTTCCCTGACAGTACGCCATTAGACCAATGAGCCCCTTTTCTGCTCGGCTATTCTTCTCCAGTCGCCTCGACCAGAAACACATGTTCTCCCTTTAGTATTCTCTTCCTTTTTTCCCTTGTTAACAGGATTTCAGAGGCATATTTATATTTAAAGACACCATTTCACAGGAGCCCCTGTGCCTCTTTGCAGCTTTGCGGCTGTAAAACCCAGAGAGTATAAACATCCTTTCAAACAGTCTCTCCGCGCTGAGAACCAACTTCTGCTCTGCACTTTAGGAGACTCCCCAAAGTTAGATTGGGGGTTAAGCCAAATTGGTCAACTGATTACAGTGCTAAAAGAAAACGATCAAGGGTTCGTCAGCTCTCCCTCTGCCTCCAAAAGCGATGATTTCTAAGTGTATTATTTTTTTTTGTCTTGAGAGGGGAGGGGGGGTGTCGCTGTTTGAGGAGATATGGGAGGGAGAGAGATTGAAATCATGCCTATCTCCGCTAACCGCTGTACGCAGATAGCTGAAGGTTTTCTTACAGCCCATCCCGCACGGAGGGGAAAACGCAGATTAGCTGGCCCTTTGATGTTCTCCAAAAAAAGCAGCTTGCCTTCAGAGAGAGGGAGGGGGACCAAACACAGCCCCCGGGAACGCGGGAACGAGAAGGAAACAGGGTAAGAAAAGAGAGAAGGAGAGAGAGGGGGGGAAAACAGAGACATCAGGCTTTGCAGCTGTCGTCTAGGGATCAGTGTCTTGGCCGCGGAAGAGAGCACGCAATGGGTTAAAGTCGGACGGATATCTTCTGAAGCTGTTTGTTCAACTTAAGAGACGTGATTCGCTAGATCAGATTCCAACGTCCCTACCCCACCACCACCCACCTCTCAACAAAGCGTGCGGCAAAACCAAGCAGGAACCACAAGGCCTTTCTTCCAACTCTTTTTAGGGTCAAAGTGGATTTTACTGAGATGAAGCATGCTCCCCCTCCTTCTCCTCCCCCGTCTCTCTCAGGTGGCTGCTCCTACAGCTCTGGCTCTTGGTGGTGGGGTTGAGTCAAAGTCATATGAGAAGGCAAACGTGGGGGCCCAAATTTGCGTAGGCACACTTCGGAAAAGTCTCCTCCTGCACACACACACCTTCTGCTAAACCACTCAGGGATCCGTTTTTTTACAGGTAGTGTGAAGGCATGGACTTACTCAGCTGAATAAGGGGAATAGTTGTCATTTCCACCCATGGACTCTGGTTGAACTGTTTTCTGTCTTTGGGTTATTGGCCCCCAGGTCTCGGTGAAGTTCGTCCCTTCAAATGCCTTCTGCATGAGAGCTAACTCACTGGCTTCTTCATTTCGGGGGAATGGAGTAGCCTGCTGAATTGTGGGTGACTTGTGTGACAGTGCGA
This sequence comes from Salvelinus alpinus, assembly GCF_045679555.1. Taxonomy (NCBI): domain Eukaryota; kingdom Metazoa; phylum Chordata; class Actinopteri; order Salmoniformes; family Salmonidae; genus Salvelinus; species Salvelinus alpinus. The sequence continues at coordinate 7,684,774 of NC_092098.1, read as the reverse complement.
GTGTAACAGTTTAACTTTACGTCCGTCCCCTCGCCCATACCCGGGCTCGACCCAGGGACCCTCTGCACACATCAACAACAGTCACCCACGAAGCATCGTTACCCATCGCTCCACAAAAGCCGCGGGGGAACCACTACTTCAAGGTCTCAAAGCGAGTGACGTCACCGTTTGAAAGGCTATTAAGCGTGCACCACCGCTAGCCATTTCACATCGGTTACACGAGCTGAGGCCCACTTGCACGGCAGTGTTTCACCGATCCGCTGGACAGAACGCCAGGAAAGCCTGCTGCCTCTCTGTAATGGTTATCAGCAGCATCATTATCATCATCATTATCATTGGTGATGTGACAGAGAGGGGCCAGCTCACCGTAGTGCTGGTGTCAGGGAGGAGTACATTAGAGGGTCTGTGACAGAGTGGGACACACAGGCACCCAGCCCTCGCTACTGACACACCCTCTTCTCTCCATCCAGCTCTGTCATCGTCGCCCAATCTCATGGCTGTCTCGTTACAATGTACTGGAGGAGATTTAACTATCGGTAATCATTTAGGTTTAGGTGTCACGTTACACCAATATTGCTACATGGCTTCATTTGATCAGGAACATCAATTAGGCTCAGCAAGACAGCGGGATTCACGGACACTTTCTGCCTGCCTACTGTCGCCAAGGCCAGCCAGTCTTTTACCGTGCAAACAGCATCGCCCCAAAATACAAATACATGAATCCAGTAAATACTTTTGTAAGTTCTCTGTTTCCAGCTAGCACATTTGGTTCTTTGGAAGCTAGCACATTTGGTTCCTTGGAAGCTAGCACATTTGGTTCCTTGGAAGCTAGCACATTTGGTTCCTTGGAAGCTAGCACATTTGGTTCCTTGGAAGCTAGCACATATGGTTCCTTGGAAGCTAGCATATTTGGTTCCTTGGAAGCTAGCATATTTGGTTCATTGGAAGCTCGCATATTTGGTTAATTGGAAGCTAGCATATTTGGTTCCTTGGAAGCTAGCATATTTGGTTCCTTGGAAGCTAGCATATTTGGTTCATTGGAAGCTAGCATATTTGGTTCCTTGGAAGCTAGCATATTTGGTTCCTTGGAAGCTAGCATATTTGGTTCCTTGGAAGCTAGCACATTTGGTTCCTTGGAAGCTAGCATATTTGGTTCATTGGAAGCTAGCATATTTGGTTCCTTGGAAGCTAGCATATTTGGTTCCTTGGAAGCTAGCATATTTGGTTCCTTGGAAGCTAGCACATTTGGTTCCTTGGAAGCTAGCATATTTGGTTCCTTGGAAGCTAGCATATTTGGTTCCTTGGAAGCTAGCATATTTGGTTCCTTGGAAGCTAGCATATTTGGTTCATTGAAAGCTAGCATATTTGGTTCATTGGAAGCTAGCATATTTGGTTCCTTGGAAGCTAGCATATTTGGTTCCTTGGAAGCTAGCACATTTGGTTCCTTGGAAGCTAGCATATTTGGTTCCTTGGAAGCTAGCATATTTGGTTCCTTGGAAGCTAGCATATTTGGTTCCTTGGAAGCTAGCACATTTGGTTCATTGAAAGCTAGCATATTTGGTTCCGCGTTTGGTTCCCTGACCGCTAAAACTGAATGTTTTTTAAACGTTCTGAGAACGGAAGTGAACATTTATTCTGTTCTGGGAACGTAGATTTTTAGTTGCAGGAAGGTTCTGAGAACGTTTTACTATGGTTCCCTGAAAGTTTTCTTGTGAGGATTTATTAACGTTCCGGGAACGGAAATTATAGGATATTTGGAGGTTTTTGAATAGCTTCCTTAAAGACTTTTAATAACACTGATAGCTTAGGTTAACTGTTTGGAACTACACAGACAGGACACATGGAAATGTATTTACTTACGCATTAATCGTGCAAAAACATTTCTGTTTTATTGTGGCACGGCGTCAGTGAGATTCAAACCTATGATCATCTGTTCTCTATCCATGGAATTAGTCCACTGCGCCACCAGGATGGAGCTAACATGCCCTTTTTTTCTCGTTATGCTGAAGTACTGAAATTCCCACAGAAGAAGGACGTTTCTTAACATTCTCGGAACAATTTGAGAAGATTACTTTAAATAGAGCCATGAGGAAACCTGGTGGAAACGTTATGCTGAAGTATTACAATTCCCACAGGAGAACGTTGTTTCTTAATGTTCTCTGAACTATTTGAGAACATTCCCAATGTCAAACCAGTTGGAGAACGTTCCTAGAACATTACCAACATTTTTATTCAATATAACCATGTTTAAACATTTAGACAACATTTTGTCAAGTTCCTTAAATGTACTGAGAATGTTCCAAGTAACTATCTTGCACCATTCCCAGAATGTTGTGGGAAGGTTGTATGCAAAATAACCGCTCTCACCAAGCTCTAAGAAACATATGGTTCTCAGAACGTTTATGTGCTAGCTGGGTTTTCTTCCCTCGCAGGCCTTGTGTGTTTATATGTAAACAGTGTGAAGTATAAATAAGTGTGCACATCAGTTTGTCCTGTGTGTGTGTGTGTGTGTGTGTGTGTGTGTGTGTGTGTGTGTGTGTGTGTGTGTGTGTGTGTGTGTGTGTGTGTGTGTGTGTGTGTGTGTGTGTGTGTGTGTGTGTGTGTGTGTGTGTGTGTGTGTGTCTGTGTGAGTGTGTGTCTGTGTGTGTGTATTTACTTGTCCCTCTACATATTCAGACTCATGTCTCTATCGGGGGCGTCTGCCGTGGCTCTGGGTGGTGATAAAGAAGGCTGTCTGCGTGGCGCCTCTATTACCCGGCCCGCCGCCACGCGCGTTGTTAGTCACACACGCTGCCATCACCACCATCTAAATGCACGGTCAGGTCGCAGCCATTAAGGACGCCATTAGCCTCAATAAAATACGGCTAAAGCGAAAGCAACACGAGGGCCAGAACCAATTACCTGTAGTCACGTGTGAAGCAGCCATGGAGAAAGAGACATGGCCAGTGGAAGTTTACAAGGAGACAAACCTTTCCGCAGTCTCTACCTAACCTACCTCCTAGAGACGGCTAGACAGGCTATTAACATACTGGCTGTGGACTTGAACAGATACATCTGTTATTATTTGGGGAGGGAGGGGGCTAATATTTTCATTTGAGTTGACAGTCCTAATACATATGTGAATTAATTAGGGTTTTCTGTTATACTTTCCTGTTTATTGTGCCTCAATAGTTAGCTGTGATGATTTTTTAAAAGTACAGTATGTACGTCGCTGTGCCTCTGACCTGCGTTGGAGTTGAGCTCGTCGTTCTCTGACTCGGTCCCGTTCTGGCTGCCGGCTCCGTGGAGGTTGTTCATGGCCATCAGCTTCATCTTCTGCAGCTTCATAGCCTCGGCCATCGCTGCAGCCGTCAGCCCTGCAGGACAACACATAAATACTGTACACAAATCACACGCATACACAGCAAGGAAACACACACACCTCAAATCAAAAAATCTAATCCAATGTTATTGGTCACATACACATATTTAGCAGGTGTTCTTGCGGGTGTAGCGAAATGCTTGTGTTCCTAGCTCCAACAGTGCAGTGGTATCTAACAATTCACAACATTACACACATCTAAAAGTAAAAGAATGGGATTAAGAATGTTGGAGTGCTATTGACTAGAACACAGTAGAATACAGTACATACATATGAAATGGGTAAAACAGTATGTAAACATTATTAAAGTGACCAGTGTTCCATTATTAAAGTGACCAGTGTTCCATTATTAAAGTGACCAGTGTTCCATTATTAAAGTGACCATTGTTCCATGTCTATATACGTAGGGCAGCAGCCTCTAAGGTGCCGGGTTGAGTAACCGGGTGGTAGCCGGCTAGTGACAGTGACTAAGTTCAGGGCAGGTTGCTGGATGGAGGCCGGCTAGTGATGGATAGAACAAAATGCCCTACAAGGTAATACATTGGCAGATGTTCATACAGTATCACTGTAATACAGGCCTTTGCAGCTCTTTAGAGTAGAACACAACTTGGATGCTGTGTCATGCTTTTTTAAAACTCTTTCACTGCAGTTCCTCTCAGTCCAAGCATGTGTACTTGGTCTCCAGAGACCATGTCTATCGAGGAGCCAGAGTGAGGCTTTCGTTGGCCCCAGGCCTCCCCTGACCCCTCCAATCCAGGGACAGCTGAGGGGAGCTGGGGCCGCTGATGGCGGTAGGGAGGGTCCCTCCCCGCCCGTCCCAGGAGAGCGCTCTCTCCCTGAGTCTCTCTAAGAAGCCCAGCTACCTTCAGCTCATCAAGGGCTCCACAGCCCCGGAAGCCATCATCACTCTGCCCAATTAGGCCCCTAATTAATTCAATTAGACGATGAAGGGACACATTAAGTAATTAATTAAATGACGACGCAATGCCTCCTTGCTTTGCCGTGATCTAAATTTCTTTGCAAATCAGGACAAAAAAATAGACATCTTTTTCATTTTCTCCCCAGGTTCATTCAGACAGTATATGTCACCTTGATCTAATTCATTAACGGAATCGCCTCAAACGGAATGGGAGACGTGTAAAAAAAAAAAAAAAAAAAAAAAAAAGAGAAAAAAATTGCTCATTCATTTATCATTTAATTTTGTTGGTATGAACATGAACACTTAAGTTACTTTCCCCGTGAAGGGAAGAGAGTCTGATCGGAACCCCATTACTCTACCGCTGTCAAACACCAAAGGCGGAAAATTAACTGTGCCGGTCTCGTCGGCCAATGTTTCTCAATTCCACTACACACGGCAAGGCAAATAAACCAGCAAATTATTCTAACTTGAAAAAATATAGACAGGCAGAGATAGAGTGGGAGAGGAGAGGGAAGGGTAGAGGGGGGGGTTAAGACAAATGGATCTCTGTCCTTACATTTATATAAAAAAAACAAGCCTTCTATTTTTATGCATCCCGGCCCCTCTCTTCCAAGCGTGCCTGAGGAAACAGGCGAAATGTTTTCAATAGCTACATTTAAACAAAATGTCATGATGATTGATTCATTTTATTATGAGTTCATTTTGTTGCCTAATCCCAGACAGTCAGAGGCACAGCTGCAGCAGCTTGGAGGGAAACTCAAACCTCTTCTTGAGCACTGAATTAGCCGTCGACGTGTGGCCGAGGGGGGAAACAGGAGAAAAACAGCTGACGACAACATGGAGGGAGCACGACGTCAACTCTGCTAGTGCCGTAAAAGCTTGGCAGAGCCATCCGTATATCAAGCCTTATTTTTGGTGGGATTTGAGGATGCACTTGGGGGAAAAAATACTTGCATGCTTGAAATTCATCTTGTCATGAACTACTGTAAAGCCTCGTCTAAACAGAGGGCAGAGCCAGAAGGTTTAGGCGAGCTAGGACATTTTCCCATATCTGATCATATGATCTTCTAACGCCTCTAGCCTACTAGGGTCACTGAGGATTACTGGCTGGCATACATGAAGTTGGCTTATATGGAACTACAAATTCTAATTTATGCTAAGAGTTTGTCACTCTCGTCATACAAAATCCCTTCCTATTAGAGTCTTGATTCCACTAATTCTACATATGTAAACTTAAGTACATGAACAGGGTGAGCTTGCAAGCCAAAGTAAGGTAGCGAAGCTACATAACTCTGCTTAAATTTGAAGCAGCTGTATTGAAAAGAACACAGATCTCATCTCATTGGCCCTCATCATAAACGGAAAGCTATGGTCTCTGTGTCTCTGTGATCTCTCATCACTGCCTATGCTCTCTGTCAACTAACTTTCAATATATGAACGGTGGATAGTCCATACGGCGGATAGCCTGTTTATGCCCCGTCCAGGCCAAGTTCTCTCTGTGAAGGTAAAATGACCTCAAAGCTTATTATGCACTACAATAGTCTATAGCAGCTCTGATTGAGGAGAGAGGGGGGCAATCAACAACCACTGCCTAGCAGACCACATCGAGAGCATAAAATACCATAACAGAGAAAAAACACAATCAGTGCATTGTCTTTACACATTTTTCCCCCTCCTGATTTTACATGGAAGACGAGCCTGTGAGATCAAACAGGGAACGTAACAGTAATTGATGTTTGAGTAAAGTCACGACCCACGGAAATGGGAGCCCGCGGATGAAAGGGGAGCGGCGTTTTCCAGGGGTGGACAAACAGATTGCTTATTGTTTGCCTTTCATAGCGCTCCTCAGATGTAGAGGACCCCGGCCAGCCCCCACTTTGAGAGGCCTGGCCCTCAGAGTCAGCCCTGCCAGATGAGTGTAAGGCAGTCAGGCACAACGGACTGGACGAGCCATCCATCCTATTTTCTCTTTTCAAGCCCCATCCTCCCTTTCTCTTCACATCAGATTGGGAGGGGCCATTCTTGCGGCTAATCGTTAATCTGGCTGGGATGGTCTGGGGCGTAGTCCTACCCTGTTACCCTGGGCAGGTTACAGAGGGCCTTTGTGGTCTCTCAGGGGTCAGACACAGGCCAGAATTCCTCCCGTACATTCAGTCCTATTGGCTTTTGTCAGGCCCAGCCCAACAAGGCGTCTGTTTAATTAAAAGGGGGGGATACCTGGTCAGGCGGATTCCATAGAAAAAAAGTTCATTCCATTCTTTTGATCTTTGTAGTAGAGGTCTGACCCAGCACTGTGGCTATTGATTTTAATAAAGACGCTGGTATTTGCTGGTCCGTTTGGATATTAATTGTGCAGCAGAGACATTCATCTATGGCCACTGGAGGAAGACAGCAAAGGAATGCAGATATATTACGTTTACACAGCCCCTTGTTTTTATTTATATTTTATCTTCCTGTCGTCATAATCAGTACCACCTCCAGCCTTTTGGGGCCCCATGTGAAATTTGGTTGCCCCCCCCCCCCCCCCCCCACCTCACCTCGCAGGCAAAACGTTTTAGTCCCCCCCCCCTTCTTAGCAGTGGATACTTTTTTTTGCAATGTTAAACGACTTTTCCTCAAATTCGGCACATTTTGCCATGAGGTGTAGAGAAAGTGTTGCGGTTTTAAATCCCATTTTCTCCAATTCTTCACATTTTGCCATGACTAACAAAATCAATGGGGGCCCCCTGGAGGTCAGGGCCCCTGGACACATGTCCTGCACGCCCGGTCGGTAGTTTGGTGATTATTAGGCCTACTACTAAAAGGTTTAGATACCTGGCTAGACTACTTTACCTAGCAATAAAAAAAAAATGGTAGCTGACATGGGCTAATTGAGTGACTGACATGAGTGGGAAACTGCTGATGCACAACCAAATATTGAAATGGCCCGATGGACAATTTCTTAACTTCACTGTCACTGGCAAGCAATTTGATTGCAAAGAAAACAAGTCTGGCCGGGCACCATGAACAACGTGAGACGGGAGCTCCCTCCCTCTGCGCAAAATAAGGCACCTCCACAGCTGCTGTACTCCACAACAATGCTGAAGAATGACAAGACAATGGGGACACGATAAAGAGGAAAAACTGAGACTAGTACACACTACAACCAAACAGAGGTATGTCCAAGTGTGTCAAGCAAGTGAAAGTTGTGAACATGTTGTCAACTGTTAGGACAGTTCAACTGCCGTCACATAGACACGTGTGTTCATTGTAACGCCATCGTTGAATTTGTGCCGAGTTTCACTATTTATCAAGGCCAGTTGGTGCTTATAGTGGTGTTTAGGCTACTGGTGTTTTCATCATTTGACCGTGCGTATTGGTGGTTGTTGTATTTAAATTTTTCCAACACAGAACTTCTCTTGAACAGTTGAATTTGTGTGTTTTTTGTGTGTTTTTACATATAGCCTACAGTAACACAAACGAATTAAAATGCTATTGTGTTAAATGAAATAAAATACAAAACGTATTCTAATGATACCCAAGGCCTTCATAAACACCACCAAATATATGATTTATTAATTACACTGTTAGAATGTTGCAGTCAGAATGACTGAAAGGGGGTCCATCAAGGCCCAACAGTTCTAGTGTTAAATTACTTTTAAGCCTTGAGACAATTGAGACTTGAATTGTGTATGTGTGCCATTCGAAACGGGGCATGGTAGTAGGTGCCAGGTGCACTGGTTTGTGTCAAGAACTGCAACGATGCTGGGTCTTTCCCGCTCAACAGTTTCCCGTGTGTATCAAGAATTGCCCCCCACCTAAAAGACATCCAGCTAACTTGACACAACTGTGGGAAACATTGGAGTCCACATGGGCCAGCATCCCTGTGGAAAGCTTTCGACACCTTGTGGAGTCCATGTCCCGACGAATTGAGGCTCTTCTGAGGACAACTCCATATTAGGAAGGTGTTCTTAATGTTTTGTACACTCAGTCTATATATAATATACATTATTTTTGGGGGTCGGGGCCCCATAACGGCTGCGGGGCCCTGCGTAGTCTGCGTATCGGAGGATACGCTCTGATTTTAATGCAAGGGAATTAATGCAAGGGAATTTTCCATCATGAAGCTTATAACACGGACAGCAGTGCACAGCTTATTCTATCTAAAGTCCTGGGGGGGGCGGACAATTCGCACAGATATCGAGTCAGTGCATGGAGCTGCGGTGTCCATATATGTAGCAGTACGTGTCACAGGCCCCTATCTCTCTCACTTCAGATATTCGCTTAAAGGCCATTACAGGCATACAGAGGAGTAGAACTCCATTGAGCTGGAAGGGCTCACTCAAAGCTCTCTTTCGGCCTAAACAATTCCACCAGAGTGGCTTAACAATTGTACATGTGAATTCGTACAAAGGAAAGGGAAGGAAAAAAACTGATTGCCTGTGAGAACAAGCCTGCAGAGATCGTGTTTTTCAGCCAAAATGGTCACTTGTGTTCATCTCAATTCTCAGCTGCATGCGTTATCGCATTTTACATTTCTCCTTTTCAATGGGGAGAATAACATCTTTTCTTCACTCTGACAGAGTGTCCCAGGAAAAGTATCAGATTTTGTGTGAAAGAGAAAGAGGGCAATGGGGGTTGAAGGGGGGGCACAGACTCTGCCTTTGATTCTCAACACAGTAAATATGACCTTCCTATTCCGCGTTTTCAAGTAAACTGAGATTGCGGGAAGGACAAAAAAGGAAGGGGGTAGGGTATACTGTATTTAATTCACCTTTGGAATTTCCGAACAGCGGAACAAGGAGGAGACGAATGCACAACAAAGAGAGATGGCTCCGAGGCGTAATCAAACCCCCGTGCATTCTACAAATGTGGTGAGAATCCCAGAAATAGGGCACGATGGAGGTGGCAACTAAAGCCAGGATTATCTGCAGCTTGTGGCCTTGTGCTGTTCTGGACCTGAGCGGAAGGCTGCTAGGACATGACTGTGTCCACGTTCTCCACCATACTGTAGTGCTACAATACGACATACAGTACTAGCTCTGTGCTGCAAAACGGGCCGTGTCAGTCGAGTGTCCCAATACAGACATTCAATAAGCCACTGGGCTTTGAAATGCAAAGCTTAGCGGAATAGAAGGTCCATCAATTGAACTGGAGAATCTGTGAGAGAAACCCTTTGCTTCAGCCTGTGCTGTTGGGAGCAGAGTGCCTTAACGAAGGCTGTAATTAGTCCTAATTAAGTCGGACCCTAATGTTGAGGCGTGCCGTTATGAGAGAGCACGGAGCAGTAGAAGTGGGAGATGGGGGTGCCATTGTCTTGTGGGGACGCGCGCACACACACACACACACACACACACACACACACACACACACACACACACACACACACACACACACACACACACACACACACACACACACACACACACACACACACACACACACACACACACACACACACACACACACACGTAATGTCATATACTCTATGGATCATCAAAGATTGACCCATTGGCCTATCTCTCCACCAGACTACATGTCAATATTCTCCAGCCAGATACCAATGACAGGGAGATTTTTCAATATTACAATAATACAATATAAAACATGTATTTACTTGATAACCTTATCTTTGATCACACATCTGTCAATCAATCACCGCTATCTGTCTGTCTACCGTTGACATTGGCAGGGGGGGCGGGGGGGGGGGGGGGGGGGGGTGCAGGGGACACACCAACCAGCCAGTGATTGGAGTCTTTTAACACATGAGCTGAATCTCAGATGTAGCTTTGGAGGAGTGTGAAAAGGCCGAGTCCTAGAATAGAAATGCCTGTTTGCATGACACGGGGCTGGGGAGGAGACTGGAGAGGCCACCGTGTCTTCATGACCCTGACCAATCTCTCTCTCTCAACATGTTGAAACTCTCTCAATGTAATCTCATCCTACAGTACTCTGACCTTCTGTAAATTACATTTTTACATTTTTTCAGTACGGTGAAATACCTGTTGTATTCGGCGCATGTGACAAATAAAATTAGATTTGACGTACAGGAGAAATTAAAGTTAAGTGCCTTGCTCAAGGGCACGTCGGCAGATTTTCCACCTAGTCGGCTCAGGGATTTGAACCAGCAACCTTCCGGTTACTGGCCCAACGGCCTTAACCTCAAGGCTACCTGCCGCCCCTCATGTATTGTACATGCAATATGCGGCACGTTCTCACACATACTACATGTGCGTCAACATACTAAATATGTTGTGCAAATGCGGGGAGGGGTTATTACAATAATAACCATATAAAATACTTTTCTGTTCTGTGTTAAGACTGGTGCAGTTTTTTTTTTTTTAAGGTCTAGACAATTCTCATCTCTTGACGTGGTATGAAAATGAAAAATGTGTATGAGAAGAAATGTGGGGGGGGTGAATATGTCCTAGTAGCAAATCCTTAAATCTTTGTCATATCCCTTTAGTTGTCTGCGTCTAACGTTAAAGGTGACACTTTCCACCTGCTCCTTTGTTTAACAAAAGCAGAGCCTTAAACTTTGTCTTACCCCTTTAATTGTGTGCATGTGTGTTTGTGTGAGTGTGTACATACATGCGTTTGTGTGTGTGCCCGCCTGTACATGCATGTGTGTGTGTTTATGTGTGTGTCAGGGATGGGCTCAATTTTAATTGAAGGCGGTCAATTCAGGAAGTAAACTAAAATGACAATCCAACGATCGGAAAAAGGGCATTTATTTTAAGTGACTTCTCAATAAAGTCAAAAGTAGAAGCTATTTATATAAAACGTTTTTAAAATTCAGATTTTTTTACTGCCTTCAGCCCAACCATGGTGTGTGTGTGTGTGTGTATGTGTGAGTAGTAGGGACACTACTCTCTGCGTTGTCCAAGTGGCCACAGGACACAGGCAATAATTAGCAGACACAGCAGCAGCAGCTTGCAGTTTTATATTACATCAAGGTAAACTCAAACTGCTAGGAGAGGAGATGACTTATATCAAACGGGAATAAGCTGTTAATTAACTCCCTGCCGTAGCAATCACTTCCTCTGTTTCCGCTATGGACTTAACCATCTCTGGCTTCAGCACATATCCATGTACACCCCCCACGGTCTTATTGGGAAACGGACATAGCCCTGTAATGGCTGTTTGAATGGGAAAGTCAAGGACAATGTGAGCTCAAGCGAGAGGCTGAGGAGTCAAGTGTCTCCTCACTCGTAGCTGGGACTTTCTTTAATCGTGCTCGGAGCCTGGTCTGGTATGCTCTGGGAATGGGATTCGGTTGGTACGTGGGAGTGCTGATCTGGACGTGTCATCAACAGTGGCCCTGGCGGGGAGGTGTGCCGTGGGTGGCAGAGCAGGAGTAGATTAATAACCCTGGCTGTGTACAGGGCTGTAGTGTTCAGGGCTCAGAATGCAGCGAGGCTTTATGGGGGCGAAACCCAGTGTGTCTCCCGACAGGGGATGCCAGAGCACGGCTGGAGACAGAAAGCCAGAAACACATCTCTGTGTGCTTTATTGGTGTTATTGCTTTTTATAAACTGGGTGGTTCGAGCCCTGAATGCTGATTGGCTGACAGCCGTGGTACATCAGACAGTATACCACAGGTATAACAAAACATGTATTTTAACTGCTCTAATTACGTTGGTAACCAGTTTATAAATCGCAATAAGGCACCTCAGGGGTTTGTGATATATGGCCAATATACCACGGCTCAGGACTGTATCCAGGCACTCCGTGTTGCGTCGTGCATAAGAACAGCCCTTAGCCGTGTTATATAGGTCGTATACCACACCCCCTCGTGCCTTATTGCTTAATTATACACACGCAGGCATGCTTGCACATAGCACGTACGCACACGTGCACACATACCACTGTTGCATTTGTGGCCGTCTGCAGCGAGTGTGGAGAGGGAGAGGGAGCTGAGACCGGCACTGATTTCTAGGCATCCCTTTAACCCCAGGAACTCGTTAATGTTTCATGAAAAGAGCCACTAGAGTCCTCACTGGCTGACTCACAATATCACGACTTAGCAGAAATAAATGGGCCAAGTGTTCAAAGAGTAACAAGACTTTGCTCAGTGGGCAGAAAGTGAGTAGAGAGCACTTTTCTTCCCCACACATAAACCTTCTCTCGCTCTCTCTCTCTCCCCCTCTCTCTTTATCCCCCCTATATATATCTCTCTCTCTCTCTCTCTTATCCCACTTCTCTCTTTCTTTCTCTCTTTACCCCCCTTTCTCTCTCTCTCTATCTCTCTCTCTCTCTTTACCCCCCCTCTCTCCCTCTCTCTCCCTCTCCCCCTCTATCTCTCTCTCTTTACCCCCCTCTCTCTCCCTCTGTCTCTCCCTCTCTCCTCCCCCCTCTCTCTCTACCCCCTCTACCTCTCTCTTTACCCCCTCTGCCTCTCCCTCTCTCTCTTTACCCCTCTCTCTTTCTCCCACTTTCTCTCTCTCTCTCTCTCTCTCTCTCTCTCTCTCTCTCTCTCTCTCTCTCTCTCTCTCTCTCTCTCTCTCTCTCTCTCTCTCTCTCTCTCTCTCTCTCTCTCTCTCTCTCTCTCTCTCTCTCTCTCTCTCTCTCTCTCTCTCTCTCTCTCTCTCTCTCTCTCTCTCTCTCTCTCTCTCTCTCTATCCCCCTGCCCACCTCATGCGCTCAGACTTCTTATCCTGTAGGTGCCTCCCTGGAGCCCCTCAAATGGACTGGGGCAAAAAAGGGAGAAAAAAAACACCAGCGTTCCCCTCCTTCGTCTTCTGACGGCCCCCAGCCCGCATGCTCTCTACCTGTCCTTTATCCCTTCATCTCTCTCGCTCTAACTCATTCTTCATGTCACTCTGTCCCAGTTCACTGAATTATCTCTGTGTATCTGGCTGGTCACCTAACTTATCACACACACCCGACTGCCTTTAACCGTCTACATCCACAGTTGTCTAAAGACAAAGACACAGCTCGGAATGTTTTTATACAGCAAGGAGGGGAACAATCTGCGGTGGTTGCAGTGTTTAAGGACTTTCCATAGTTTCGTGAAATCGTTTTCCCCCTCAGCTCTGCTTGGGCTTCCTCTAGCTACTGTAAACTTGCTGGTCTGCACTTAGCTGAGCACCTTAATTAACTAGCCTTATTAATACTGCTAATTGCGGAAGAACAAAGGTTTGTACCTCCCTCCTGCTTCAAAGGCAGGCCCGGGCACATGGATCATTACAAACAGACCACCCAACTGTCCCAGAGGAATCCTGCTGTTTATTTCCCAGCTAGAAGAGCAACGAGACCCAACTTTATAGTTAACCTTGAGCGCTGTGTCTGATCTGCCTTCGATTGGACCGGGCCCCTCACCCTTTCATTCCACCTCCTTTTAACAACGGGTTCAGCAGCGTCAGAAGATGAAGGAGGGAAACGCTTGTGTTTTTTTCCCTTTTTTGCCCCAGTCCATTTGAGGGGCTCCAGGGAGGCACCTACAGGATAAGAAGTCTGAGCGCATGAGGTGGGCAGGGGGATGGAGAGAGAGAGAGAGAGAGAGAGAGAGAGAGAGAGAGAGAGAGAGAGAGAGAGAGAGAGAGAGAGAGAGAGAGAGAGAGAGACAGAGACAGAGAATGCAAACACAAAGAAAGTGGACGGAATGTGTGCACTATTCAACGGCAGCTTGTTTGCGTACAGCACGAGATGCATGCCCCCCTTTCCGTGACTTAATGAATTGATTGCTAACATAACCAAATTACTGGTCAAGTTGTAAATCCCCAAAACTCCAAAATATACTTTTTTCCCCCAAAGAAAGTCATTTGTACGTCTCTGGAACAGATGTAAAGGAAGCAGAGAATAGAAGAAACACAGAGGAGAAATGAGTGAGCCATGCATGATGATACTCCTGGCATCTGAGAAGGGCTAAGTCTGTCCAAACGGCTCTAATGTGATTGATGAGCACAGCAGTCTCACTCCCTCCCTCTCTCTGTCTCGCTCTCTCACTCTCTCTCATACACCCCCCCCCCCCCCCCCCTCGCTCTCTTTCTCGCTCCCGTCATTGGCTCCTCCACTCCTAACTCTCACCTCCTCTGGCTGACTGGAGGGAGAGAGAGGAGAAGGAGAGGGTTTCGGGAAGGCAGGCAGACAGACAGGCAGAGGCACTCCTAGTGAAAACAGGGGGGGGGGGGGGGGGGGGGGGGGGCGCACACTGGAGCCGAAACAATAGTGACAGGCGCACTGGCTGGGGGTTTGCTGGTCGGATTAGCTCCAATAGCCATAATAAATGAAACAAGAGGATGAAATAAAAACAAGTCCACACTGACTGAAGGCTGGGCTTATGGGAAGTGGCAGCTCCACTGGCCCCCAGGCTCTGAATTAGTTTTGCCACTCGATAATTTGACTGATTCACTTGAGTGGCCGGAGAGGACGTTTTTTGGGCCTGATCTCGGTGTAATCGAGTAACCTGGCTGGTGATTACCCCACAGACGCACAGGCTCTGGACGGGGAGCTGGGACAGAGGAGAGGAGAGACAGGGGCAGGTGGAGGAGAGCGAGAGAGGGGCTGCCCTGGCTGGCTGACGGCTGGAGCACAGAGCTCAGAGCAGGTAGCAGCAGTACTTGTTGAGCCCAACACTTGCACGGTCACTTAACTCCTCTCACGTCACTGCTTCATGCCTCAGTTCTCCTGCCTGGCCTGGATTAGATATCTCCCCCTATCTCGCCAGATGTCTCCCATAAGAGTGTGTTGCGTGTGCGTGCTGGTACATCTATGTGCGCATCCATTCTCTATGCGTGCACGTGTGCATGTGTGAATGTGTGTGAGAATAAAGCGGTGTTTGCATCTGCCCAGCAGAGGTCCCAGTAAACTCCAGATGAGTGGTGTGATAGTGGGACGGGACAGGAGCCTACTGGCTCTTCTTTAACAAAGAGAATGAGGAGGCAGGGGGGATTTTCTCCTGTGTAGAGGCAGCCCAGGAATCTGTCAGAATCACTGCAGAAGATGGAAGGGAAGGGAGGGAGGGGGGGGGGGGGGGTGCACTGCTGCCTGTGCACTGCAGTTGAAGGGTAACCTTTACTTAACCTTTCATATGTTGAAAGCACATTTCGCCACTGACTTATTAATTTGGACAAGGTCACCTTTTTTTTCATTTTAATACCAGATTAGCGGCGCCAGATCGTGAACTTTGATGTGGAAAATGTGCAGATGAGGGCAACTCTCTGGGCCACCGTGTAAAAATTAGCAGGACTTTATTGACGTGCTATTGACCCCAAAAAAATTCTAAAGAGGAGAAATGTCAATGCTTGCTACACAAGAGTAACAAGCAGAGTAAGCACTAAAATCTCAATTTACATACGGCGCTGTCAAAATTAATAATAGAATGTGCTGGATGCTGTTTTTTTCTGCCATGTTCAGGCAGCGGGGTTGATGGAACTGTGGAGGGCTGGCTGCGTAAAGGGCAGATGTCTGTCCCCAAAACCCCACTGCTGTCCTTCACGGAGAACCACACTGCTGTCCTTCACAGAGAACCACACTAATGTGTTTCACAGAGAACCACACTTCTTTCCTTCACAGCAGATGCTATTTTAGGAATGTGACGGGCTTCACCATGCTTCACTAACTTTATATAGAAAGTAAAGAGATGAATATATTCCTAGACATGATGAGGAAGACGTGACCTAAATAACACAAATGTATAACTTATACTACACACCTTATCCGTGATACAACTTTTTTTATTGGGGAAAACATTTATAATTTTAAAAAAAACATTTAAGTCCCTTTCCTTACATTTTGGTTTATAGTCATGCAAAAACATGAAAAAGTTTGCCTTCATGCCCTGAGTAAACAGTAACACCAAAATCATTAACATCCTCTGTGTGTGATTTAAGGATTATGTCATTAATGAGAATCAAACTTTACCAAGATTACTGAGAAGTGATCTCACCCCAGGGTGACCACACGGTCTGTCATTACAGCGAGAGGGGAGAAGGGCACAGAATTACACAGAGCTAATCCCACCCGCACAACCTGGGGATTATTTTACAGAGTAGGAGATGATTTTACAGAGTAGGAGACGATTTCTTTTCTTAAGAGGCTTTTGCAACCTTTATGGAATGAGGAGCAGCCTTCATACAGACAGTATGTAGCCTGCAGCGACAACGACACGCGCACACACACACACACACACACACACACACACACACACACACACACACACACACACACACACACACACACACACACACACACACACACACACACACACACACACACACACACACACACACACACACACGGTCCTGAGCGTGAGTCACTGACTTCAAACTGTCACTCATCTGGCGTCCCCTAATTAAGTGTCTAATTATAGAGCTAATGCTGGCGACTGCAGCCACGATAAAGAGGACATGATGGCTACAGCAGACATACACAAACACACAGGGACATACACACACCACCACCAGTTGGTGGGCTTCTCTTTGGATTCAAATCATGGAATTACGTTTGAGTGACAGCATGAAGAAGAGAACTAGTCCTCACTACAGTGTGACCGGTACTACCATTTTAATGTTACCTCAACCTCTATAGTGAACAGCCAATCCTGTACTGTATGTTCGCAATCCACTTCCTGCCCGGGGTAAGGGCTCGATTGTGGTTGACACACAGCATAACTAGAATGTGACTAACATTGGCTGGCTGAACAGGACACTGCCAGGGTGCAATGCCAAGGGTTGGGGGGGGTCGGGCCAGGAGGTTCAGGGAGATATACTGGGCAGCCTTGGGGTGTTCAGTATCTATCATGTCATGAATGAGATACAGGAGGCGCTTTCAAATGTCACGATGAGAAGGAAGGTGCATCAGATAAGCTCATTAGGAACGAGTCAGATCGGGGCTCTGCATTCATCTGCACCACGGGACAAACGCAGCGTTTCACCAAGAGGAAAAAGAAGAGAGCGCTCAGCTTGTGTTTTCGATCCTGTCTCTGCTCTGCAGATCAATAGGAAAAGTCAAGGAGAAGCATTACGGATCCACAAAAGAGAACCACCGACTCCTGCATTTAAAAGAGGGAGGAAAATAAGTACTTAGTGATTTGCTTTGCATTGCGTGCAGCGTTTCTCCCCTGTACCACTGGGCTCTCTCTCCCTGATTATAACCTCTTTGTTTTTACAGTCTCCTCCTCATTAACCGAGCCCATCCTGATCATTCAGACAGCCAGATCACTGGAAATACAAATGAAAAGCCCCCCCCTCCTTCTCCACAGATCCTTCATTAAATACGGATTGGGGGCCACCCACCTACGCCGAGGCCTGGTGTTTAATTCTGCTCTGTGCGTTGGCAGGCGTGTGTCTCAGGGCCCCGGCTCTTTATCACAGGGATTTACAGACCCTCAGCGTCTGGCCCTCTCTCTCTTCTTTTCTCTCTCTATTTCTCTCTCCATCTCATCTCTCCCTTCCCCTCTTCTTCTCGCTCTTCCTCTCTCTCTCGATCTATCTCTCTCTCTCTCTCTCTCTCGCTCTTTCCCTCTCTCTCCCTCTCTCAGTATTTCTGTAACCCAGGACTCATAAACAAGGCCATGGGAGAGCAGAGTCAATGACGCCAGTGGGCCCCAGCCTAAGGCCAGGTAGGGTACCAGGCAGGGACGGACTGGCCATAGAGCAGTTCTGGCAAATGACTGATGGGCTGGTCCATCTTTAGCCGAGTGGGCCAGTCTACAGTAAATGTACCCTATTATGTACCCTATTATTTAATGCAGAATGCAGAATGACCCTTATTCAGCCAATAATGGGGCTAAAATGCCTGGGCCGAGAAGCTAAAGGTTGGCCTCGGTCTGACAATGATGATGATGAAGACTGTGACGGAGGTGACAAAGATCATGTTTGTGCCACGTGGGTCTTCTCTCAACAGCGGCCCTTGAGGTAGCCCTCCCAAGAAGGAGGAAGGCATGGATTAGGATAAATGTTGAGCACACAATGCTGGCTGGTTTACACCCTGATGTCCCCCCCACCCCCACCCCCCCAGTTGATATCTATATTCCTGGCATCGCCTGGCTCCACTGCTCTCTCCCTCTCTCTGAAAGGCCTCTGTTCATTAGCATGCGCGAGGGCCAGGCTAGCCCATATGTCACTAAATAGAACCCCATGTTTTATTTATCCTCGGTTATTTTACTCAGAGACTTTAACCCCTTCAGATGAGCGTGCATCGAGCGAGGTACTGCCAAGCCGAGCAGAGCAGAGAAAAACAAACCAACACGCAGGGAAACAACGCCAAGACTGACACAGAATCAGCTAATACGGCGACCTGCGATTGAGGAGAGGTCAGAGAGCAATGCTACTGCACTGTTCCAGGAAGTCAGGAGTGAGTGCCAGGGTTCGCTGCCAGTACTTTGTGCGATGAAGAACATGGGTATCCTACATTTACAGTAAGATGACCGTACTGCAATCTGTTCTTGTGTCAGCCAGGTAAAAGTGACCAACGCCGCAAGACAACAGTGGAGTGTGGCTCTGGATAGCTGTGATTCAGAGAGGAAAAAAAGGCGATCCAAAACAGTAGTTAAATACTATTTGTCAGAGTGAGGCCCAAAGAAGAGGGGGAGTTAGGAGGCCCTCCTCCCAGGTTTGGAGGGGAGAGGAGGGGTAGGGGGGTTAAACAGATGGAGGACCAGTCCCCGGTGGGACATGTCATTCATCAAAGTCACCAGGACGGCCTGTTTTGTTTTCAGAGAGAGAGAGTGAGAGAGCGAGAGAGAGTGTGTGTGAGAGAGAGAGAGAGAGAGAGAGAGAGAGAGAGAGAGAGAGAGAGAGAGAGAGAGAGAGAGAGAGAGAGAGAGAGAGAGAGAGAGAGAGAGAGAGGGGGGGGGGGGGGGGGGAGTCAGGTGGTTCTACTTGGGGTTCGTGACAGCCTGCATGACACACACAACATCTTTCCTGTCTTCATCTCCTGCTCTGCAAAAAGTGAAACCACAGTTTAACACCTAAAACTCCTTAATAACCTAGTGGGAGTATTAAAGGAGCGAGAGAAACACATCACACACCTCTCTGGCTCTGACAACTCACTCTCTCTCTCTCTTCCTCCCTTCATCTCTCCATCTCCCCCCTGACCCAGATTGCTGCAGCAGTGTAGTCAGAAGCGGAAGTCATGCTTTACATGATGACTGTACTGTAGTGAGGATGGAATCATTATGCCTGCTGTTGGAGCTCCGCCCCTCCTCTCTCCGGAGTGCCAGGGGCTTAGGGTGTTTCTGTCAACAGCAATCCAGGAAACCAAACGCTCCAACAAAGCCCACAACACGTTGGTTTTTGCTTTTGCTTGGCTCAACATCCCCCCCCCCCACCAGTGCGCTAACTCAAAACACGAGAGGGGAAGCTTTGAGAGAGAAAACCAGTATTCCCTCGTGAATACTTCTTCTTTCTTTTCTTTTCTTCCCGCTCACAAAGGTGACGCTGAGCAGTGAAGTACAAAACAGAACTGCAAACAACCACTGGGGGGGGGGGGGGGGGATACAGCTTGAATAAAGCTTGCTCATTTGTACGGATAATTATCGCATTATATGTTAATAACAAAACAAATGGTTGCTAATAACTGAATGACAACTCCGATACAAATCTGCTATTTGACGTCTTCTGTCAAATATTTTTACTGAAACAGGAATATTGCTACTGCTGACTACAGTAGTATTAATGCATGCAACACACAAACGTTTTGTTGTCGCATACACTGGATAGACGCAGTGAAATGTGTTGTTTTACAGGGTCAGCCATAGTAGTACGGCGCCCCTGAAGAAAATGAGGGTTAAGTGCCTTGCTCAAGGGCACGTCGACAGATTTTTCACCTTGATGGCTCGAGGTATTCAAACCAGCAACCTATTGGTTACTGGCCCAACGTTGTAAGTGCTAGAACTACAACTGCTGCTGCTATCACCTTACTGTCAAATAACTCAACTATATTCATCAAGAAGCAGTAAACATGAACTTTTACAGGGTCTCTAATCCATGCAGGATTCAAGAGGAAGATACAGTATTCATGTTAGAGTGCCTTCAGAAAGTATTCCTATTCCCTTGACTTAGTCCACATTTTGTTGTGTTACATACAGCATGAATTCAAAATGGATTAGATAGATTTGGTTTCTCACCCATCTACACACAATACCCCATAATGACAAAGTGAAAACATGTTTTCATTAAATTTTGCCAATTTAATGAAAATGAAATACAGAAATATTACATTCACATAAGTATTCACAACCCTGTTAGAATCACCTTTGGCAGCGGTTTCAAATGTGAGTCTTTCTGGGTAAGTCTCTAAGAGCTTTGCACATCTGGATTGTACAATATTTGCACATTATTCTTGAAAACATTCTTCAAGCTCTGTCAAGTTGGTTGTTGATCATTGCTAAACAGCCATTTTCAAGTATTGCCATAGATTTTCAAGCCAATTTAAGTACAAACTGAAACTAGGCCGTTCAATGTCATCTTAATAAGCAACTTAAGCAACAATAGGTTATTGTCCTGCTGAAATGTGAATTTGTCTCCCAGTGTCTGTTGGAAAGCAGACTGAACCAGGTTTTCCACTAGGATTTTTCTTGTGCTTAGCTCTATTCCATATTTTTTTTTATCATTGACGATTACAAGCATACCCATAACATGATGCAGCCACCACCATGCTTGAAAATATAAAAAGTGGTACTCAGGGATGTGTTGTGTTGGATTTGCCCCAGGACTTTAAGTTAATTTCTTTGCTACATTTTTGGGGGTTTTGCTTTTGGGCCTTATTGTAAAAAGGATGCATGTTTTGGAATATTTAAATTTTGTACAGGCTTCCTTCCTTTCACTCTGTCATTTAGGTCAGTATTGTGGAGTAACTTCAATGCTGTTGTAGGCTTGCAATAACAAAGGCTTTGAATACTTCTTCAATCAAGACATTTCACCTTTACATTTTTTATACTTTTTATAATAGGGGGTATTGTGTGTAGGCCAGTGACACAAAACCTCAATTGAATCCATTTTAAATTCAGGCTGTAATGCAACAAAATGTGGAAAAAGTCAAGGGGTGTGAATACTTTCTGAAGGCACTGTAAATATGCTGTTTGCTTCTGGGAGAATATTGCAATGGAAATGCAGGTTGTCCCGTGAACCTAATGAAAAGGCATTCAGGAATAATGTCCCCCTGTCTGTGCTATCAAGAAATCAAATCAAGAAATGGGAGCGACTTGAGGATCTTTTTTTATTTTTTTTATAATATATATTTTTTTTAAACGCTGAAAACATTCGTATCTAAAACAAAACATGTACTGCTTGGTCGTTAAAGGTAAAGAAAAGAATATCAAAATAACGAAAGGTTGTATATAATTATCACATTAAACTACATATTCAAAAGATACGACTCAATTGCCACCAATATAGTCTCTAATTGTGTCTCGTCATCTGACAGACATGTAGACAAGCACTTCTATTACCTAGGTTGAGTAAAACACTAACGCACCGCGAAGGAGAAAAACGTAAATGATTTTGATGTGCATTTTAAAGAAGTCCCACCCACTGCAAGAGAGGAGAATAATAACACAGGTCATCTGAAATCAATCACTAGCATGGCTAACTGACTGCTCTGGCTCCTCGTCTGCACAAATCAATATCCTTACTGGCCATTGTGAGGACTAAATTGCTGCCACCATCAGCAATTCAAAGAAGAAATATATAAAAAGACAAGCAAAAATGTGCTTAACAAGACAGAACCTATAGTTTGCTGTAGGTACACTTTTCAAATAGACAGCTAAATGCAAAACACACAGAGACACACAAAACACACAGACACACACAAAACACATGTGTACAAACACACACACACAGATTACACCTAAGCATAGTGACAGGCATGGTGTTGATGCAACAATGTTAACACAACTTCACCAAATAGATTCTTGCATATTGGAATTGTATAAAGAGGCGAAACGAGAAGGAAAGGCCTACGGCAATGAGAGAGGGGGAGAGGATGAGAGAGAGAGAGAGAGAGAGAGAGAGAGAGAGAGAGAGAGAGAGAGAGAGAGAGAGAGAGAGAGAGAGAGAGAGAGAGAGAGAGAAAGAGAGAAAGAGAGGGGGAGCAAATGCATGTGTGAGAAAACGCTACAGAAATCCAATAGCATAACCTCTGTTTGAGACGCAGTAGTGGCCAGTGAAGGACAGAGGAGAAAATCAATAGGAACTGATTTGCAGAAAGAGGGGGATTGGGTGGAGATGAGGGGAGGGGGAGAAAGAAAGGCGCCGGGAAACAGAGACAGGGATCTCAAAAGAAAGATAACAGAATCGCTTTCATCAAAATGTGACAAATCCGAGGCTACCGTATAGGACACCTGATGGCTGTCTATTTTCATCAAACCGTTAAAATACATAATTAATGCGAGGTAGAGGTTAGCGAGTGGAGGGTAAATGAGCTTTTTTATTGGGGTGCTTTGAGTGAGACTCACTGGAGGTTGTGTGCATGTTTAGGCTGGCTGCACATGGATGAGAGAGATCTTACCTCCGGGCGACATGGATGAGAGGAGGCCGGGTGACAATAGGCCGTGGACACTGTGGGGAAGAAGCCTGGAGCTCTCCTGCATCGCTACCCCCAGGGAACGCTTCGGTGGGCGGCCAGGCCTGGAGCTACAGAGACGGGGAGAGAAGGAGAGGGGAAAAGAGAGAGAGAGAGAGAGAGAGAGAGAGAGAGAGAAAGAGAGAGAGAGGCAGAGAGAAAGAGAGAGATATATATTACAGTCAATACACAGCAAATGATCTACTATTTAAATCTCTATCACTCAGACCACATAGGCTCACAGTGAAAGAGTCCATTGATTCCTCCATTTACAATGGATTTTACATTTCTCTAAATAGCATGAGTGATATGAGAACTGTATCAAATTGTCTAACATTTAAATTGACAACAATAGACACTAAGAAAGAGTGAAAAAAAAAAAAAAGAATGACAAAACCCACCAAAAAAACTAAAGCAATTTACATATTTCCATGACGATTGCTAGTCCAATTTCTATTAATTTTTATTGTGGTGCGCCAAACGCACTCGAAAAGCCTTTAAAACCCAAGATTTGTACTTATTATTTTTTTCAAATGATATTTCAAGCCACCTCAACAACACGTAGTGATTACTCTCCTCCTCTCATCACTCACACCAACATCTGTTTGCGTCCTCTCCGCAACCCACCGCCCCTCCCCCCTTCCTGTCCCACTCTGGGGGGATTAGACAGAGATGGCAGGTAGACAGAGATCCACTCCACTGATAACACTGGGGACTAACACACACACACACACACACACACACACACACACACACACACACACACACACACACACACACACACACACACACACACACACACACACACACACACACACACACACACACACACACACACACACACACAGACACCCCTCTCCTCTACCAACCACTACCCCATCAACGCACACACACACACACACACACACACACACACACACACACACACACACACACACACACACACACACACACACACACACACACACACACACACACACACACACACACACACACACACACACACACACACACACACACACAGAAAGCTTGATAATGATCACCTCAAAAACATATGCCTTGAAGTGCACAGGGGGACATTGCATATTCCAGCAAGGCCATATCTGATAAGGGGTCGCCAGCGTGCAGACACATTGTTTCCAGGGTTTGGTGTCTGATGGTGTAAAATTAGACTGAGATTCCTTCCCCCTGGGGCCAGGAAGTGAGAAACAAGTGAAAACTTTCCTTAGGTTACACAACCCCCTCACACACATACATTCCCTTCCTTACTTTTCCCAACAGTAGCCTCTTAAAGGGTGTACCAGACTGATAGGGCGCTTCTGTCGCAGAGACACGTATGTGACAAGGGGTAGGAGGGAGGGAGAAAAGTGCAAAATACAAGTCAATGCTAATTTTAGCGCTGTATATGATTGGCCGGCGTCCAGAAACAGGAACTAAAGAAGCGCTGTGTAGTTGTTTCTTTATGTATTTCATTAATATTGCAGTGGCAACAAACACAAACAGGACCACAGAGCAATCAGCATACAAGTAAAAGGAAGGGGGGGGGGGGGGTGTTCAATATAGGAACAAATCAGAGTAGTCTTCAGAGATGTGGTTGGACACGAGTTGAAAAAGCAACACTAGACGCTCCAGATGCCATTACACTTGGCTGGCTTGGGACTCCGCTTTACAGGATAAAAGATGTAGAGCGGACTTGAACGGAGAACAGAGAGAGGACAGAAAGAAAAAAAACCTCGGAGAGACAAATGGAAGGCTCTTATCGGTGTTCCAAACAGAGTGTTGCCATTAGAACAAAGCCCATTCGCTGTGAAGCGTCCGTCTCTCTCTCTCGTTCGCCGTGCCCTCCTCTCTCTGTTCAACACAAAGGCGTTCACTCACAAGCTGCCACAACAGTCCATTTTGATTCAGCTGTTTGTTAATTCGCCTTTAATGTCTCGTCCTGCTCTTTTCTCTGGCCAGTTTATTTTGTTTTAAGTATGATTCACCTGAACATACACAGACAAGAGTAGCCAAGGACTCCAGACTGGAGACTCCAGACTTGGAGGAGTCGCTCACCTCAAAAGAAAATGAAGCAACTTTTTTGTTGTTAATGTCAGTTAAAAAGTAACTTATAAATATTGATACGGGTCAGTAACGCAGCCCTGAAATTGAGGTGTTTGTCAAGGCACAGTTGATTTGTACTCCACCAGGAAATGACTCAGAGGTACACTCACAGGTTTGCCGCTACCGTACCGTAGGCTTTAGTGTGTTCAATATACACCGCCACAGCACAGCAAAACTCCTCAGCTCTGCTACAGTAACCCGACTCCACTGTGTGTAATATTCGCTGTTGACCGGCTGGCAATTCCAATCGATGATAAACTCCATGTGACCCTCACACTGTTACACCAAGGAGGTGGCGGAAATGATCACAGTCCCCTATGGACACACCCTCAACCCCCCCCCATCCTCCACCCCCAGATCTCACCACCCCCACCCTAACCCCCCCCACCCAACCATGCCCCTCATGACTTGTTGGCTGTCTGCATGAGCTGCAACTCGGAAAATGCAGAGCCCTACGATTGTCACTTTACTAATCCAATTAAAAACTATGAACAGCCAAGCGTGTAAAAAAAAAAAAAAGAAAAAAAAAAAAGAGCAATCAACATTAATCACTTTTGCGGTTGTAGTGAGCCTGTTACAGGAACCGCTCAATGAAGTTAACTGTAGTGTATCAAAGTCAGCCTTGCTTATTGCTCCGCACAGTCTGCAGGGCCCTGTCAGCTCACGATAGCGCGGGGCCCACGGTTTTTAAACTGCGTAATTAAGGCACTTTGGAGGTTCCAGGTTTTCAGTCTTTATTTATTTCATCATCATACATTCGAGATTTCTTTAACAGAAGGTTTCTGGGTATTTCATTTGAAATCGATTCAAATGCAGATATACTGTACATCAGGGGCATCATGTCCATAGCACAAGGGCATGTAACCCCTCAGATTTAAAAAAATGTAATTAAAAAATATATCATATATGTATGTACAGTACCAGTCAAAAGTTTGAACACACCTACTCATTCAAGGTTTTTCTTTATTTTTACTATTTTCTAGAATAATAGTGAAAACATCAAAACTATGAAATAACACATATGGAATCATGTAGTAATCAAAAAAGTCTTAAACAAATCAAAATATATATGCCTTGATGACAGCTTTGCACACTCTTGGCATTCTCTCAACCGGCTTCACCTGGAATGCTTTTCCATCAGTCTTGAAGGAGTTCCCACATATGCTGAGCACTTGTTGGCTGCTTTTCCTTCAGTCTGCGGTCCAACTCATCCCAAACCATCTCAATAGGGTTGAAGTCTGGTGATTGTGGAGGCCAGGTCATCTGATGCAGCCCTCCATCACTCTCCTTCTTGGGCAAATAGCCCTTACACAGCCTGGAGGTGTGTTGGGTCATTGCCCTGTTGAAAAACAAATGATAGTCCCACAAAGCGCAAACCAGATGGGATGGCGTATCGCTGCAGAATGCTGAGGTAGCCATGCTGGTTAAGTGTGCCTTAAATTCTAAATAAATCACTGACAGTGTCACCAGCAAAGCGCCCCCACACATCACACCTCCTCCTCCATGCTTCACGGTGGGAACAACACATGCAGAGATCATCTGTTCACCTTCTCAAATTTGGACTCATCAGACCAAAGGACAGATTTCCACCGGTCTAATGTCCATTGCTCGTGTTTCTTGGCCCAAGCAAGTCTCTTCTTATTATTCGTTTCCTTTCGTAGTGGTTTCTTTGCAGTAATTTGACCATGAAGGCCTGATTCACGCAGCCTCCTCTGAACAGTTGATGTTGAGATGTGTCTGTTACTTGAACTCTGTGAAGCATTTATTTGGCCTACAATTTCTGATGCTGGTAACTCTAATGAACTTATCCTCTGCAGCAGAGGTAACTCTGGGTCTTCCTGTGGCGGTCCTCATGAGAGCCAGTTTCATCTTGAAAAATTCTCCGCATTGACTAACATTCATGTCTTAAAGTAATGATGGACTGTCATTTCTCTTTGCTTATTTGAGCTGTTCTTGCCATAATATGGACTTGGTCTGTTACCTAATAGGGATATCTTCTGTATACCAACCCTACCTTGTCACAACACAACTGATTGGCTCAAACGCATTAAGAAGGAAATTAATTCCAAAAATGTACTTTTAACAAGGCACACCTGCTAATTGAAATGCATTCCAGGTGACCTCATGAAGCTGATAAAGGGTGGTTACTTAGAAGATTCTCACAAATAAAATATATTTTGATTTGTTTAACACTTTTGTGGTTACTACATGATTCCATATGTGTTATTTCATAGTTTTGATGTCTTCACTATTATTCTACAATGTAGAAAATAGTCAAAATAAAGAAAAACCCTGAAATTAGTAGGTGTGCCCAATCTTTTGACTGGTACTGTTTACATACATATATATATATATATATATATATATGCTCCCAGGCAACTGCCGTGCTCCCAGGCAACTACACAAAAACAAGATCCCACAAAACACAGTGGTGAAATGGCTGCCTAAATATGATTCCCAATCAGAGACAACGATAAACAGCTGCCTCTGATTGGGAACCATACCAAGCCAACATAAAAATCAACACACTAGATCACCCACCCTAGTCACACCCCGACCTAACCAAAATAGAGAATAAAAGGCTCTCTATGGTCAGGGCGTGACAGTACCAGTCAAAAGTTTGGACAGATATTTTTATAAATAATTATGATAAAATGTGGGCTTAAAAGTTTAGCCATTAATTAATTATGTTAAATTAATGGCTAAACTTTTAAGCCCACATTTTATCATAATTATTTATAAAAAGATCTGTCAGCTGTATTTTGCAGAGGGGGCAAACTGACTGGACCAGGCAACGAGTACAACCCCCCCCATTCTCCAGTTGATGCTTCCAAGGTGCACCACGGAGCAAAGATATGTTAGATACTCTAGTGCAGCTTGGGTATACGTTTAGATTTTTTTCCCCTAGCACCACACAGCTGATTCAAATAATCAAAGCTTGATGATAACTTCCTTATTTGAATCAGCTGTGTGGTGCTAGGGCAAAAAACGAAATCTGCACCCTTTGGGGTCCCCGGGACCGAGTTTGGGAAGCACTGCTTTAGTGCGTGCAAGACAGTACCATCAGTGGAGGAGCAGTGAACAGTGAACCACACAGCGTTTGAGTTGATTTCAACTGCCCGCGATGGGCAGGACTCGCAGGAAGTATGTTTGTAAATGAATTTGATCAAGCTATGTAGCCTATGGATTCCTTCTTGATGAATAAATAAAAGGTACATGTTTTGTTGTTTCTCTGTAGTACTAGCCACCTAGCAATTGTATTACGTTAGCTTTAGCTAGATAGGTTCCCAATCTCCCAATTAGCTACCATTAGCTGTCATTTAAGTTAGAGTAGCTTGTCTACCTTGTCTACCAAGATTGATAGACTTTAGAAAATACAAAATTTGCTTTGATTCTTGGGTTATGATATTAAATACCAGTCTAGAAGTTGTACTAAAATCCTAAGGCATAAAGGTTCTTATAGAATCAATGTGGATCATTAATTAAAATGACAGATTAACAGGTATAGAGGTATGCAAATATCCTATGCGTAAAAAAATATGTATTTTACACAGAATTAGGCATAATGATTATGGCTCTGATTGAAGGAAAAACGTGTTTCAGGTTTCTGAAAACTTTAAAATTCTCTGAATTCCGGAAGGGAATCCATCCTCACATACTTTGTGCTCCCTCTAAAATAATGGGTGCATGACACCCCTGCTGTACATACAATCCTTTTTTATTTTTGGGATGCTCTGTCCTTTTTTCTTATTCTTTATTTGTTTCTCTCCTTGAGTTACCTTGGCCCTTATCATTCTCTATGAAGAAAGGGTTGGGGCAGGACTTGGCCCTTATCATTCTCTATGAAGACATGGTTGGGACAGGACTTGGCCCTTATCATTCTCTATGAAGACAGGGTTGGGACAGGACTTGGCCCTTATCATTCTCTATGGAGACAGGGTTGGGGCAGGACTTGGCCCTTATCATTCTCTATGAAGACAGGGTTGGGGCAGGACTTGGCCCTTATCATTCTCTATGAAGACAGGGTTGGGGCAGGACTTGGCCCTTATCATTCTCTATGAAGACAGGGTTGGGGCAGGACTTGGCCCTTATCATTCTCTATGAAGACAGGGTTGGGGCAGGACTTGGCCCTTATCATTCTCTATGAAGACAGGGTTGGGGCAGGACTTGGCCCTTATCATTCTCTATGAAGACAGGGTTGGGGCAGGACTTGGCCCTTATCATTCTCTATGAAGACAGGGTTGGGGCAGGACTTGGCCCTTATCATTCTCTATGAAGACAGGGTTGGGGCTGGACTTGGCCCTTATCATTCTCTATGAAGACAGGGTTGGGGCAGGACTTGGCCCTTATCATTCTCTATGAAGACAGGGTTGGGGCAGGACTTGGCCCTTAGCATTCTCTATGAAGACAGGGTTGGGGCAGGACTTGGCCCTTATCATTCTCTAAAAAGACAGGGTTGGGGCAGGACTTGGCCCTTATCATTCTCTATGAAGACAGGGTTGGGGC
Source organism: Salvelinus alpinus (assembly GCF_045679555.1). Lineage (NCBI taxonomy): Eukaryota > Metazoa > Chordata > Actinopteri > Salmoniformes > Salmonidae > Salvelinus > Salvelinus alpinus. The sequence continues at coordinate 7,655,399 of NC_092098.1, read as the reverse complement.
TGGACTTGGCCCTTATCATTCTCTATGAAGACAGGGTTGGGGCAGGACTTGGCCCTTATCATTCTCTATGAAGACAGGGTTGGGGCAGGACTTGGCCCTTAGCATTCTCTATGAAGAAAGGGTTGGGGCAGGACTTGGCCCTTATCATTCTCTAAAAAGACAGGGTTGGGGCAGGACTTGGCCCTTATCATTCTCTATGAAGACAGGGTTGGGGCAGGACTTGGCCCTTAGCATTCTCTATGAAGACAGGGTTGGGGCAGGACTTGGCCCTTATCATTCTCTATGAAGACAGGGTTGGGACAGGACTTGGCCCTTAGCATTCTCTATGAAGACAGGGTTGGGGCAGGACTTGGCCCTTAGCATTCTCTATGAAGACAGGGTTGGGGCAGGACTTGGCCCTTAGCATTCTCTATGAAGACAGGGTTGGGGCAGGACTTGGCCCTTATCATTCTCTATGAAGACAGGGTTGGGACAGGACTTGGCCCTGAGCATTCTCTATACGTCCAAGTGTTGTAATTAACTTCAAATACGATAAAGATATTTATTAGCCTATCTATTACTGCTGCCAACTTTGCCAAAGATACAATATTAGGGTTAGTAATTTGTCTAAACGCCCACAACCACCTCTAAATTCACAGATGAAGGTGTTGTAATATAGAGCAGGCCTACTGGATATTACAGAACGCCGAGATATGTTATTCATGTATTCTGTCCTGTAATTATGGCCTATGTGAAAAATGGAGGTCCCTTCCACCTGTGTCTTCCATCATAAATGATGATGGCATAAGCAGAACACCTGATACTGAAGAGGAAACCAATTAACTGGCGAGAAGATAATTAGCTAAAATGACAATTTCATTTTTCTGATGTGCTCACCGCAGTACATTTCTTACTAAAATAAATGACCGTTTAAATCAAATTGGCCACCACTTTCCCATTGCATTAGAGGGAAGTTCCTCTTCAGGCCTATAATGTGTAAACTGTTCTACACTACTTTGTTGTGAGCCTAATAATGCAAAAAAAAAAAAAAAAGAATGAACATAACATTATGTCTGGTGTGTGTATCCCAAAAAGAGAGGCTCTTGAAAAAGCATTAATTACCAAAGCGTTCCGATAACGTGTGGACATTTCCGGAGAGGAAAGGGAATTAGAAAACAAGATGGCGGAGCAGGAGCGGGGAAAGGTTCTGTGGGGTCAGTCCAGAGAGGCAGAGCAGCATGCAGGTCACTGTATCCCCCCCCACCCCCCCCCACCCCCCCGCCAGCCAGAGAGTTGGCTGAACTGGAAACCCTGTACTGTTGAAACCTCTTTAGCAGATTAAGCAGACATTTCCTGCAATGTCTTAAATGAGAGAGGGGGGAAGAGGGCTTCCTTTAGAGGGTGGATTGTTTTCCATACACATAGCTGATTGTTGAAGAAAAGGAATTGGAAATAAAGGAATGGATGTTTTTCCTTCTTTTGGAGTCACTGACTCATTCCCCTCTCGCACACTGGTGTAATTTTCTTATGCGGGTGATTGTGCGCTAACTTGGCCTTTTTCCTCTGGAGACTAGAACTGTTTTCTTATTTGGCTCCCGTTTTACTGAGCATTGTATCCCTGCGACCCTTTCCTAGCTGCTGGCAGGTGCTTCCTTGTATAAGCTGCACGGTCCTGCTGACTTTTTTGACTGACTCCAAGAACAGGATCTGCATCAAAGAAAAGGGCCTAAATGAGGTGGATAATTACAATTCTGCAGAGCTAGCCCCCGTGTAAACCCCCATCCTCTGCTTTAGCCATGGTGGTAGGAACTTGGGCTGGTATTTAATCACCAGGAACTGTGGATCGATTTCATAGTGCTCAAAATTACAAAGACAATGTTTTTGGAAAAAGTCTAAACGTATGTATTTTGCATGATCATTAAGTCATTTTTATAGTTTTTTAAAGTGTTGAGTTTCGTAAAAAACTTTCCCATCTTCACAAAAATGATACAAAAAAGCGAAGTATGATTTTTGTTAAAAAAAAATATATATATATATTGACAGTGGGTTTCAAAGAAAAAAGGTGGAGTCACATTAACCCTCTGTCCCGCCACATTTTCTTGTCTTGATGTTCCCCCTGCCTACCATGCTCTAGAGTACTCAGCTACTGTCGGTGGGTGTTCAGTACTGCAAGAGCACCTGACACCCAGGTGCCCTCCGAGAGTGAATACTGTACTACAAACAGCCTCATTGGTGGGCATAATGCCCACTCCTGCTGCTATGCACCTCCATGTTTGCCCTCTCTGAAACACACACACACACACACACACACACACACACACACACACACACACACACACACACACACACACACACACACACACACACACACACACACACACACACACACACACACACACACACACACACACACACTCCTACCCCCACGCCCCTAGAGGGTCCCAACGGGCAGAAGGAACAGATGGCTGTGAAAAGTCATTCACACGTTCCCGCACATTCCACTCACCAGAAAAGAAAAAGCCTGTCAATGCACTCGTCCCTACCAATCACTCCCCTCAACTCTCAGGTGGTATAACTGCGCCTCCCGGAGACTACTTAAAGTGGGTTACTAAGCACTTTTTAGTCCAAACGAATGTCGCAAATGTGCCCTTGTCGTTTTTTTCAAAACGGTTCGTTAAATATTCATAGTGATCGGACACCTGCTCGTCTGCGCCTGTGCCTGGGTTAGCCCTGGCACTCCAGGAAGACTGTCCTTTCATATGAGTGATGGCTCCACCCACTCTTCTCAATGACAAAGGCCACAGTGTGTTGGTCAATATCTGCTATGGCACCATGCTGCACTAACTACTTGTGTTTGCGTCAAACAAAGACATTTCTCTTACACAAAGTGGAGACAGGGAGGGGGAAAGGTGGCGGGAGTCCACAAGTCCAGAAAACTTGAACCGCAGGGGAGAGGAGGGTGGGGTGTGTGTGTGTGTGTGTGGGGGGGGGGGGGGGGGGGGCAGTGTGAAAGGGTTGAGAACAGGCTAAACAAAAATCAGATTTAAATTTTTTAATGGGAAATTGTTTAAAAAACAACAAAGACGGCAGCCTGCAAAAAAATGTACAAGTCAGGGTGCCTTTGAAGATATTTAATTAAAATCTAATCCTGCATTCTTAAAGGCTCACATAAATTAAGCTGTCAGTCAGGAGATTTATGCATTCACATTTGCATATTGCATACAATTCATCAATTACTCATGTTTGAGAGGCCTGCGTATCCCAGGGAGAGTGGCTGCCAGTGTGCCAGCACAGTGAGAACGAGGGAGAGACAGAGAGAGGGAGAAGTGGGGCTGACAGTACCCAGGAGAAGTCAGTCTCCATATGGCCACACACTCAACCAATACCGCTGAAACCTCCCCATGCCCATCCCACATATGGAAACACTACTAGCTGGGCAATGCCTGTAAACTGAAAAAGCAAAGTGTGATTAAAATCTTATACTGTATATTAGTAGTGTACGATGAACCCCATGACCACTACACTTGCTCAAAAAAGGTATAGGAAAGAAGGACTTTGCGCTTCGTTTTGACTCAGCATTGTAATTATCATTCATTACTAGAATTTGACCCAAGAATTTCTAGGAGTTTACCATTAACAAGCCCTTTGCCCTCTGTAAGTCCTTGGCTGGACTGTGAAACACAAATGAGAGAAAAATGCCACACAAACCATCCACAGTTCTGCCACAAGACTTCAACGTGTAAAAACTGATAGAAGGCGATAGAAGGCCTCATTCAATGTTCCGACGACACACCACACCATGGTTACGACAGCTCCTACGTTCCCAGGCGAACAGCGTGTAGAGAACAAACTGAATTCAGAAAGAGTAACACGTTGTAGTATAGACGAGAGCAGGCTTTTATAAGTCACACAGCCCTCTCTCTGAGGTCCCGACCTCCACATCTCCACTGCAGCTTGACAGGTCCTGTTCCCACGTCACACAGACAGACATCCTGCCAGCCAGGTCTCTCTTCTATCACCAGCTCACGTGATCCTGTCTGCTGGAATCAAGGCATCAAGGCAGACACCTCTAGATAGACACGGACAGTCTCTGCAGTTTAAGGAGCCAAACAGACATCCACAGAACAATAGGTACATACGTATCGCTATCAAAATCGAATCAACTGTGTGAATTTTGCTCGTGGCTTTTGAAACCAGGGTCATTTTATCCCGTAAACACCAGTGTAAATGAATCCTCGGATATGGGCCAAGCCTGCTAAATGCTACACGTGTGGAAATAGAAATCCGACATGGGTAGCAGGGCCAAGGTCACACCAAATCCATATGCTGGAGGTACTGTATTTTTTCTCTTTAATCATTTCATCAGCTATTCAATTGAATGTCTGAAGCAATTTAATATCAGTGGGATTAGAGCGGCCTATTGCACATTTGTCGTATTAAGAAGACGGCCCGGCAAAGTGACGGCTTTGACCAGGCCTTCTCACAGCCAATCCAGTCTCAGGCGCAGGCCCCAGTCCCATTATCCTGATTGGTGGTTGTCTGACACGCACACTGTGGAAGGTGATGAGGACCTGGGCTCCCAAACAAACACAGAGCCCGTCCCAGTGCCACCCATCCACGTCACGGTGGTGCGCGACGTGAGCGTGGGGCGGCGGCCTCCGCCCAGCGAGGATTACTTCGCTCTATTGGAGCGTCTCTCTTCACATTAGCCTCGTCTATAGTTAATGAGGCCTGCATATTTTATGATTATTTATCCAGTCAAAGGCGACATGGGAGACAGGTTTCACCTCAGCATTGATAGCTCCACCCCTTCCTGGCCTTCCGCTGACTAGCCAAGCTGCTGACTGGATGTGCATCGGAGGGCCAGGAAGCCACTGAGTTTAGAGACCTGGGTAACAGGATTAGGATTCCCTATGTCTCAGGTGGGGTTGCCACGCCTATGGCCAATTAACAGTATTGTAGAAGAGTGCTAAGCGGCGTGTATTGTACCTGGGGGTTACTGGTGCAGAGACTTTGGGAGCGCCAGGTTCATCTATGTTCCCTACGCCCTCAGTATGCGCCCAGAAGCATGCAGCAGTGCAAAGCAATACGCCCCATGTAGCAACAAAGCTTTTGTTCTCCGTTATTAACAGAGGGAATTCCTGCTTGGGTTTTTATTAAAAAAAGCTGGTGTGAGAGGGATCGTGAGACCATATTCAGGAGGTGAACTCCCCCCTCCCCTCCACACACACACACACACACACGGTGCATCCATGGCTGAAGCTGAGAGGGGTGGGTATCCTATCCCATCTGCTGAAGAGGATCCTCACAGCACTCACAGGTTTCTCTAAGTGCTACCTCGGACTGGCACCATGCAGCTTTTAGCTTAAGTAACCAGCGCTTATAATTTTCCTGAGGCTCAGCACTGGCACTCGTGGACTACTGATGGTATTGAATAAATGTCAAAAGTCTTCCCTCCTGCTGTCTCTGGGCTCAGGGTAGGGAGGTGTCATTCCCCCTGTATTTATAGGAGGGGGAGTTTGTTTGTGGCCCATGATCTTTCTCCATCAATCAAGACGGAGACGCAAGTCACAAATGTATCATCTGATTGCACATCGGACCTTTTCACACCTCTGGCTGTGAAAACCACACACACACACACACACGCACGCACGCACGCACGCACACACACACACACACACACACACACACACGCACACACACGCACACACGCATATACACACGCATATACACACACACACACACACACACACACACACACACACACACACACACACACACACACACGCATATACACACACACACACACACACACACACACACACACACACACACACACACACACACACACACACACACACACACACACACACACACACACACACACACACACACACACTCACACACACACACGCACACACACACACACACACGTGGAAGTACACAAACTGAATCTGGCAAAGGGTCCGATGTGTGTTAGGTGTCACATAATAATCCGTTTGAATTATTTGAGAAAGATTTCTGCGTGTTTTGTGTGTGTGTTCAGAGAGAGAGAGAGAGAGAGTAAGGGGTCAGTGGAGGGTTTAAATCCCCAGTGCCCGGTGGGACTGACACACCTCATGGGAACAGCCCGCCCTCCCTCTACTCCTAAACTGTGCTTGACCCTGGGCCCAGACCTGCGCAGCCGCACACACTTTCATCTCGTATTAATAGCCTCCCTCAACACTTCTTTTCCAGCTCACTTCCCCCTTTCATCCTCCCTCCGCCACTCTCCCCTCCCTCCCTCTCTCGGCCCACCTCCTCTTTTCATCTCGCTTCAACGTGGCTCTCTCCTTTTTTCCTTCTCGCTGCCGTCCCCAGTCTCTTCCTTTGTGAGTCCATATTGACAGAGTTTAGCCTGTGACCGCCTGCTTTAAACAGAGCAGACTGTCATTAGCTGACAGCATGACAGAGATATGGCACTATGTGGCTACTTTATAAATAGCCAAGGCCTGATAAACTGTGGCCTGCCTTTAAGTGCCTGTTTTCAGGGTTAGCCTTGACAAGCTACATGTGGCACAGAGCTGAGGACAGTGTCCGCCCTCCCAAATGTGAGCCGCATCTGTCTGACAGCTTGGGACGACTTCTTATCTGTGTTCGTGTCGTGGAGGGTCGGAATTGGGGGTTTGAACTGCGTCAGAAAGCGCACACACAAACACAGGCAGGGCCCTGAAAGATGTTTGGGGATTACAGAGAAGATTGTGTCTTTAATGTGCCATTTCTGCCCCCTGTCTGACCGCCACATTTCACACTAAGGGGAGAAAGTGGCCCTTGCAATTGCAACTCATTCAGAACAGACAGGATGGGACACAAAGTGTCAACATTGTCCCTCTGAACTTAGGGAGGCCCCCAGTCCGAGGTCAAGCAGGAAGAGCGATGTCCACTCATCTGTGTGAAAAACACAAGCGTTTGTCAAATGAGAAGGAGAAGATAAATGTTCTTTATCTGTTCAACTGTAGAATAAACCGTAATATGAGGTGAACGACCGTGCTCCCATCTGAAAGTCACTGCTACACCACAGTCTGTTCTCATTAGTCTTTACACCCCCCCCCCCCCCCCCCCACACACACACATTCACGCTACACTACATCTAAATATCTACTAATAGGCTTTAAATAGGTTAATATCACAGGGAAAACACTATTTAGACGTTAACCACTATCTCCCCTTGCTTCTCTCTCCCTCTCCTCTTTTTCCATCTCTATCTCCCTCTCTCTTTCTCTCCAGTCTCAAGGTTCAGATCCCACTCAATTAAATTAGATCTGCTTCCCGTAATTCTGCCACTCAGAGCGCCAAAGCTGACAGCAATCTTTTTTTCCCCCTTCTTTTTTTTGTCGCGCGTCCCCTCCGCCCTCGTCTTTGTGGGAGCCGCTGGGAGGATGAAGCAGGGGGAAAAGGGATTCCATCTGACACGGAGGATTGCGAGTTTGCCTTCAGACAATGGTGGGTGCTGGCACTCAGCGGCGAGGATTAAATTCCCTGACATTATCAACCTGTCTGCTGAACTGTTCGGAGGGCGGCAGAACAGGATTCCGTAAATGGCAACAAACCCTCCGACTCTCAGCGTCTTGCGGAGGATTACTGTCACTCAGTTCAAAATGGAGGAGTGGGGGGGGGGGGGGGTGACTTTCTCTTATTTATTTAATATCCTGCACTGTAATCTGTTTCAAAACAGTGTTGGAGAGAAAATGTCATGGGAAGATGTAAACACTGAGGGCCAGTGGCTCTTGTACCTACAAACAGACTCAATTCCTCACTGAACAGCCACAGTCCTCTCCAAGTCAGGGCTTCCTCACTGAACAGCCACAGTCCTCTCCAAGTCAGGGCTTCCTCACTGAACAGCCACAGTCCTCTCCAAGTCAGGGCTTCCTTACTGAACAGCCACAGTCCTCTCCAAGTCAGGGCTTCCTCACTGAACAGCCACAGTCCTCTCCAAGTCAGGGCTTCCTCACTGAACAGCCACAGTCCTCTCCAAGTCAGGGCTTCCTCACTGAACAGCCACAGTCCTCTCCAAGTCAGGGCTTCCTCACTGAACAGCCACAGTCCTCTCCAAGTCAGGGCTTCCGACAAAACTATTTTTTTCCCACCCATCTGTGTTGTTTTGCTTTTTTGCCCTCATGTTTTTTGTGAACACAAGATTATTACAGATAATACGTGTCTGAAGTTCCCATGAGAAAATATGTCAGTGAGTGTGAGGATTTTTTTCTTCTTCGGTGTGGTCTGCTCTGCACAGGGAGCATGTTCTGCAACCGGATGAATAACAAGACATGAAAACAAAGCTGTTTCAATAAAACAACATATGGACTTGTAAGGAAAGACAGTCTGTTGGGATTTCAAACTACAGCTGAACTTTAGGGACATAGTCCCTACTAGAAGAGTGCGATATGTGTAGTCTGAATGCTGACAGGCTGGGCTTTGATCTCCAGAGCGTGTAGTGTGTGAAACCACCCGGACCTAGGGACTAACCAAGCCCCACCATACCCCACCCCCACCTCCGCACCCTACCCCACCTGTGGAAACAAGGAACCTGACAAATTGGCCCATCCACAGAACTGAAACAGAGATACCATTCACAGTATGCCAGGGGGGGACACTTCACTGACCAAGGGTGACAGATTACGAGTCCGCATCACCCCCACCACCCCCCACTCCTGTCCCTCTCCATTCCTCCTGTGCTGGTGGCAAACCTGTAATGAATAAATTGTCAGATTAGCATGGGATTAGAAGGTGGAATATCTGATGTGCTGCAACCTGGAGAGCACAAGCCAGGGGCCAAGGGGCAGGATTTGTCCCTGTTTACAAGGCAGGAGGTCAATGGTTAAGGGTTGAGGGGGTTAAGACTCATTCGCCCGATTGACACCACTCGTTAAGTTATTGAGTTATTCAAACGCCACCGCTCCTGCGTTTTGCAATTCCAAGGGACACTTCATGCGTACAAATTTGCATTCAGGCAATAGCTAAATACCCAAATTAATCCCCTACCCCATATTTGGAATCGTAATGCATTTGCGAGGTCTCAGGGTCACTCTGACCCCATACTGTTTCAAACAAATTGCAACAGCCTGAGTTGATTAAATGCTTTTGATTCCTCTAACAGCTTACACACCATTTTGAGAGGTACTGGGGGAAAATGGTGATTTGTATCAAAGGCCCATCCGCTCCCCAGAGATAGGGACTAGCAGAGGACAGAGGGATATAGCAACACAGATACTAACTGTACTGTACAGCTAGAAAAAAAAAGAAAAAACACCACCTAGCAGAGAAAATACCTATTGTTCTGAGCGTACAACTAGCCATCTGGGTGGGTTATGGAGTGGCCATCATCATGTGCCACATAATAAGGAAGCAGGCAGAATAGACAGACTGTTACAGGGGGGATGGCAGCCTGCTGATATGGCATGCTGTCAGGTAGACAGCTCATAAATCATTAATCCACAACATGGTGCTGCTGATGAATCCTCTTCTCAGTCCTCAGGCCTTTACCCATCATGCCTCTAGTATTGACTCCCATTTTCCTCCATATGTTTTGGGAAACAGCGCTATGACAACAAAGGGTGAGCTGGTGCCTGTTTCAGGAGCCACTCAGAGGCAGATTAGTGAGCCCTGGCTGTAACAGTCGAGCCTCTCTCTCTCTCTCTCTCTCTCTCTCTCTCTCTGCCCTCTCTGGCATGTCAAACATCTCTGTTTCTATGTGTCACCATATCATCTTTGCTATTCCTGCAAACTACAGTTGCCATGCATGGCTATTAACAAGGAGCTATGACATCTGTACTGGATTTATGACATTTATGGGGATCCTAGACTGGATCTTATTTACATAGTCAACATAATGTGCATGAGGAAAGTGAAATGTCCTGTACGGTTCATCTCGGTTAACCCAGAACTAAAATCTTGCGTTTAAAAAGTCTGTCCACGAGCGATTACTGTACAGTAAATGTACAACATTAACCCATTACACATTACTACGCGACATCATTCCAAGGGTCCCAAATTCAAGCAAAAAATGTCCTTTTCAGTGACCCTTACAATGTACAGTACATAGCTGCTATCATTGATTCATTCATAAAGTATATTAGCAGTGTGCCAATAGGATTCTAGCCCTCCTCAGTTTACATAAATAAATTCACTAAACCCCCTCTCCCACTTAGGTAACCATGGTAATATTCATCTGATCAATTTCCTGTCATTGCCTGTGCGTCCTGCTAGGCCATAAACATTCATTAGCCATGCTCGGACACTCGCTAACGTGTTTGGCCAACAGATTTAAAAGCGCACGCAGGAACACACGCTCCAGGAGACATGGCCATTGGATTGTTTGTCATGGTTCACAAGTCACACAATCAAGTCAATAGGCCTACGATGTGGTGGCTTAAATTAGAGATGTGTGACATGTGCATCTGCTAGGTATCAGCAATTAGTTGCAAATTGCCCTCATCTTGTGTACAGAGTAATATTACACATTACTAATACAAAACACTTGGCTCTTGGTCTTGGCTAGAGGTTCTCTAGCCAAGACTGGGGAACCTACACATTTACAGAATAAAGGACAAATAGAAGTGATGCTGTAAATAATTGAGTAAATGTTCTCTTTCAGGCATTAGAATTAGAATTGAGTTGATATCTTCCCATATCATGTTCAATGGTGAGAAAAATACCCCCAGATTAATATAATACAGTGTTATTTCGTAGGTTATAAAACATGAAGCATTATAATAGAGGAGATGAGCCACTTTCTTATCTCGCCCTCGATTAAGCAACACTTCCTTCTCCATAGGATACCCATTCCATGTCCTGATACGGCATTGATCTCTCACATCAGCGTAGGATCAGGGTATATCTCTGTTTTACATGCTAAATGACACGTCCTCCAGCTGAGAGCAGCTCCATTATGATGTCTGAGTGGGTCGTGTGGAGGAGGGTGGAGGATGGAGGATGGAGGAGGAGGAGGAGGGTGGAGGATGGAGGGAGAGTGGAGGAGGAGGAGGGTAGAGGGAGAGTGGAGGAGGAGGAGGAGGGTGGAGGGAGAGTGGAGGAGGAGGAGGGTGGAGGATGGAGGGTGAGTGGAGGAGGAGGGTGGAGGGAGAGTGGAGGAGGAGGGTGGAAGGAGAGTGGAGGAGGAGGGTGGAAGGAGAGTGGATGATGAGGAGGAGGGAGAGTGGAGGAGGAGGAGGGAGCGTGGAGGATGAGGAGGAGGGAGAGTGGAGGAGGAGGAGGGAGCGTGGAGAAGGAAGAGGGTGGAGGGAGAGTGGAGAAGGAGGAGAGTGGAGGAGGGTGGAGGGAGAGTGGAGGAGGAGGAGAGTGGAGGGAGAGTGGAGGGAGGAGGGTGGAGGGAGAGTGGAGGAGGAGGGGGGGAAGGGAGAGTGGAGGAGGAGGAGGGTGAAGGGATAGTGGAAGAGGAGGAGGATGGAGGGAGAGTGGAAGAGGAGGAGGATGGAGGGACAGTGGAAGAGGAGGGTGGAGGGAGGGACAGTGGGAGAGGAGGGTGGAGGGAGGGACAGTGGAGGAGGGTGGAGGGAGAGTGGAGGAGGGTGGAGGGAGAGTGGAAGAGGGTGGAGGATGGAACGAGAGTGGAGGAGGGAGAGTGCAGGAGGGTGGAGGATGGAGGGAGAGTCAGAGGACAACAAGGTGAAGGTCACTGAGCTGAGTGGAACCTCTGTCCCTGGAGACACACACACACGCACAGCCTGCTTTTACAGGGCCACAGGTCTGTGGGTCACCCCCACGTACGCACACAGTTTCTCCTTTACAAATGTCTCCAGCATCACTACACCTTTGATAGTACTGAACACAACTCCTCCTCCAGCGGGTCTGTTTGTCAGCTTCTGACTTACGTTCATTTTATTTCACCTACTAGCTCCTCTTTAATTTGATGCAGGGAAGAGGAAGAAAAAAATCAATGGCAAGCTGTAGGAGCGGATTTGGTACCATCAAAAGACCCGGCGCTTTTATTTTGACGTAGGTATAAAAGTCCTCTCGCCAAGCAGTTTGCAATTAGCCTAATAGTGGCCCTTTCCCGAATAAGCATGTTCTCCAATTACAACAGCTCCGGAGCCCCAGGAGGCCGGAGAGAGATGTGTAAAAAAACACAGAGGAGGCCCCCGAGGGCCACGAACAAGCAGCTTTGATACTAAGGCTAGCTAGCGGGTGATAGAAACTGTGCTGGAGAATCTGAGGCCTTTGTTCCGGCACATTCATAAACAAGCATTGTGGAGGCACATTTTAACAGCCACATAAAACAACACTCACAGACCAGTACACATGCAGCTAAAACTGTTACACACAGCTACATCTGCCACATAATGTCCTCATTACATCCATCCATAGAGTGGAGGAGGAGCCGAGGGGTTTTGAGGGCTGCTGAGCAGGGGGAGGTCTCAGGGGGATTCAGGGGCTTAGAGAGAGAGCCATGTCGCTTGCTCGTGCATTAACTCCTTCACCCACACCCATCTACAGCACAGTGGTCCACTCCGGGCCGCTCAGCTCAGTGGTGACCCCCCCGTTTGGCCTCCCTGTCAGCCCTCTGCCAAGGGTAAACACATCGGGGGCAGATCCCTCCCCTTTCACGCAGCTAACAGCCTAAAGATTCCAGGCCTGCTCAACCCCACTGGATGGTTTAGTTCGCAGGGGGGAATTGGAATCCGGTGCTATAAATGTATATCAATTGTATATACCTTTGGATGGGAGGTTAAACCTTACTTTTTCGACGTAGTTGAAGACGTGAATATCAAGATCCAATGGAGAAACGTTGTTTTGCCGCGTATGTTCTGATTCGTTTCTTCCCATGCGAGTACTTAAGGAGGGGGGGGGGGGGTAATTCAGACCATACGATATAGATTCCTTTACAGTCTTAAATGGACCCATGTTGTAAATGGAGCCTTTTGAAGTTCCCAAACAATGTGCAATATCAGGAAACAAGCTGGGTTGCATGAGGTAGGAATGTAAAGTGTTGGGTGGGGGGGGGGGGGAGTGCAAAAGGCCCTTTGGGTAAAAGTAACTGACAATGAAAGATGAAAAATAACTTGTTAAATGCAGATCACAGAGCAGAACAGCTTTGGAGAAGAACATACAGTGAGTACAGTTACACAAGTGTATTTACATATATGAACACGTGCACACACACACACACACACACACACACACACACACACACACACACACACACACACACACACACACACACACACACACACACACACACACACACACACACACACACACACACAATAGACACATACATCACAAATACACATACACACAGACACAGATGGACACACACACACACACACACACACACACACACACACACACACACACACACACACACACACTCTTAGGACTGCCCTCATGGTGATAACAGGTCTATTTTTACCGGGGAAAGAGAGCAGCCTCTAATCACTGCAGTATTGTCAGCGCTGTCTTTATGGGAGGCATAGGGGCATCCAGCTGACACTAGCCAGCCAGAAGAACACAAAGATAGGAAAGGGCGTCCAGTCTCTCACAAACACACGAAGACAAGCTATCCTTCCCCGATATATCATATGCACTAATAAAACAAGGTTTAGTGTAGTACATTCGATTCTGTTGGTGTGCTACTGAACCTGGCTTCTACTGCATCCCCTCTTTATTTTTTATGTTAGGCCCTTGGGTAGCTGATGAAGCTGTGAGGGAGTCAGAGCAGAAAGCAGCACACAGGCTCGTGTTAGAGGCAGGGCTGGGGGGGGGGTGCATCTCAACCAAGCACCAATCCCTTGACAGGGAGCACTCGTTTAACAAAACGCGCGTCATAAATAAATAAATCACACCTCGGAGAGAGAGCCATGAAAAGATCTGAAACGTGATCCTGGCCATTAAATATTCCAGATAGGGCTAATGCCGACTTTTAAAAACATTAATAAATCTTTTTCATTAGCCCAGGCAACAGATCTTGTAAGGACCGCCTCTCCCTTCTCCCCTCCGGTCTGTCAACGGGAACCTTTAATGTCCACCGGAGCTGTCAGGAGGCCATTGTGAGGCGCACCGTGTGCATGCGGAGGTGCATTTGATGTCCCGAAACAATGGGGGAGAGAGATAGAGAAGGATGGAGGGAGAGGAGGAAGGGGAGAAAGGGAGGGGGCTGAACGAGGGACTGCCAAGGTTATGACTTTGAGAGAGAGAGAGAGAGAGAGAGAGAGAGAGGTGTGCGTGTTAAAGATGAGGAAAGTCTTTTTTCAGCTGATACTGATACAAAGTTTCCCAGCTTCACACAGTAGAATCAAAAGGAAAAAGTGTATGGGTAGTTTAAAAGAACGATCTGCAGTTTAGTGAACTGGTTTTGGCCGGATTTTGTTGAAGAGTTAACCTAGATATAGTAGATCCTCATGAACATAAAGGAAGCACGTCTGAGGATAACCAAAGAGTTATTACATATTTAAAATGTATAGTGCTAAACCACTGTGGTAAAGGGCCAGATCTGCCTGTGGTCAAGCCGTGCTTCATAATTCTTCTAGTAGAAGTGTGTGGATCACCTGCACGTTGCTGGTCAAACACTCAGGGTCTGCTGCCTGCTGTCCCTCACTATCCTTTCCATCTCCAACTGACTGAAAGACGAACACGTGAAGGGGGCTGTCTATCCCCATTTCAAATGAAAATAATCAATTATGATGGTTAGCACCAGTAAAGCCTGCAGAACGAGCCTGTAACCCTGCGGGGCCAGAAGTGTATCCCGGTGACCCCGCCTTTAATCTAACCCTCTGGAGTGTGTTTGACCAGGCATGCCCGGGGGGGGGGGGGGACAGGAGGAGGGGCGGTGGTCTTGTCTGTCTGAGCGCTGTGTGTCTTTCCGTCTTGAGCTCGTCTCTGCGTCAATGAAGCTCCTCTCTCTGAAGGAGCTGTTATCTCTGGCTGTATCGATCTGCTTTTTCCTGGCGGCGTTATTGAAATATTCGGTGTGCTCGGCTTCCTGCCTGTCTGTCAAATCAGCCTCCACTGAGGACCCATGTCCATGGACAGACAGACAGACAGACCCGCCAAGCCCATGTCGGCTAGCGTTTACATTTGGCACTGGAGAGCGAAAAATGACTGAATCCATTTTTAGATGACGGTCACACGCTCATAACGGTTTTAGAACACAAAAAGAAAGAGCCTAAATGGAAGTGGAATATACGTTATATAAGAACAAAAAAAGGGTCGGGGGGATCTAAACACATTGTTCCTATGCGCTCAACGCTAAAATAATGTCAAACAAATTGAATTCATACAAAAAAAACATGGACATTATACTGTAAATATAAATTGGAAATTGGATGTAGTCAGCTATAACAAAGCGCTTATTATTAGTAACGCTTCAGAGATATGCGTTTGATGTAACTAGGGGTCATATAAAAGCAGGTCTTTAATTAAAAGCTCAGGGTAGTGGGCTGATATTGGCCAGCCAGCACAGCAAATCTGGGCCCCCTCTATCCGTGCACCCCTTTGCCCTGGTGGCCTCCACCCACTGAGCTCTCCCATCCCTTCCACCCCGCCCCTGCTGCTTTGGAATGCATTCGTGCATGCCAATCGATGTCCACATCTGTACTTAACGGCGCACTGTAATGCAAATGATGCAGAATTGATCGGTGCGATGTGATGTGGCGCTCCGCTGCTGTCCCCGCAAGGGCACTCCCTCACCGGCCGCCCGGGCCACTCCGCTCTCCTCGGCAGAGGAGACTCGCAATCCGATAAACGGCCCCGCAACAACAACACCGAGGGGGGGGGGACAAACTGCATCTTCAGCAATACTGAGGCCCAAGTGAAAACGTGACCGACCGGGCCCTAGCTTTCTGCCCTGACAGGATGGCGTGACAGCAGCGCAGGGGAGCGGCGCTCAACTATCCCTGAACACAAAGCACGGCACAAGTAATTACAGCCTGGATGGCAGAGTCTAATTTCATAGCAATTAGCGGAATATCTTATCATTAGCTCAATCTCCTGGCATCACTCAAAAGGGTGCCTTTCTTTGAAAAAACGAAGAAGAAAGCAGATCAATCAGTCACAAAGATCATCGAGACGCCTCGGGTGAAAACTGGGTTCCTGAAAACCCAGTGCTTGAAAAGGCTTTAAGATCTTCGAAACGCCAAATTAGCAGAAAGACATCGAGGGAGAGATAGTGATAGCAACTCAGCCGTGGCCCCCCTATAACACTTTCTTTACTTTTTCTTGACGGTTCAAAACTTCCGTGGCAACTGACGAAGGGAAAGAGTCGCGGAGACGAGAACCAGGGCCTTTTCTCTATAGGCTCAAGTCTCCAGTCAACACGACGTGCTGACATCCTAACCATCACTGTCCTGCCTGCTAATCTCTCAACCGCTTTCATCAATTAAAATATAGTTGGTGCAGTAGAAAACAATCAATCATACGGGGGGGGTGAAGTAAATTGGAAGCAGAGGGAAGCCCGGAACGAGCTCCGGAGTACTTCCACGTGTAGCTACAGTAAGAGTTACTACCCCAGCCCAGCCCAGTGCAGCTGGGCAGAAGTAGATGTAATGAGTGCCCAGGCCCAAGCCTCCTGGCTGTTTCTAATTATATTATCACTCTCTCCTCTCCCTCTAGCAGTGGGATATCTACTGGCTGCCCATACAAACCTCACCTAATGTTTAACCTCACCCATAAAGTTATATTGAGGGTGCCTCTCTACATAATATTTTCTTAGATTGAAGTGTTTTTGTATTCTTGTGCGTTTGCTGCTGACTGTTTCATCTGCTCTTTAACTTTACAATGAGCTTCTACTACTGTGGAGTGTGCCATAAAGTGCTGGGATCACTGTACATGGGGCAGCTGTAAAACCACTTCACTGTGTACAGTTAAATAGTTTACAGTGTAAAATGCTATTGATGACAGAACAGGGTCTAGCGTGTTAATCAGTGTTCCCGGGCTAGTGATTTGTTTCAGCACTGGTTTGTGGAGTTGGAAGATATCATATCAGTGTTGAGTCTTGGCAGTAGAAATACTGCAAAGTAATTGATAATGTCAGGTTCCATCCCTGCCCTCTTGTCTCTCCTCCCCCCTCCTCCTCCTCTGCCCTTCGCATCCGCAGCCTCACCTGAAACAGCAGCAGCAATTCAATTACTATTCAGCACATAAATGAGCAAGGCTTTTTTTTTTTTTTTTTTAGCATAGCCCGGGCTTATGGAAATGAGCTCTTTTCTCTGACATGGAGGTGCAGAGACACTCGCCTGGGTTGTAATGTCACCCCACTTAAAGTCTATGTAAACAGCATTATCGCATGCGTTAGCACAGCAGCGCGACCCCTGAGTGCTAGCCGCAAGGTCAGGGTGGGCACACAGGGGAGCGTGACCAGACAGAGAGGGAGAGGGGAGGATATGTAGAGAAGACAAACTATACATGTTCTGCATGTGCCCGAACACTGGTCTAGTACTATGTGTGTGTGCGTGTGTGCGCGTGTGTGCGTGTGTGTGTGTGTGTGTACGTGTGCGCGTGTGTGTGTGTGCGTGTGTGCGCGTGCGTGCGTGTGTGTGTGTGTGTGTGTGCGTGTGCGTGCGTGTGTGTGTGTCGAGTGCTAAATGGCCTGCCTCGGACAGCTCCATAGGGACCACTGGAGGACAGCTGCAGAGCTATTAGGCAGGTGGAAAAGTGACTTTCTCCTCACACCTGAAAAACTCTCTCTCTCTCTTTCTCTCTCGCTCACTCTCTCTCTATTTTCTCTCTATTTCCCTCTCTCACTCTCACTCTCACTCTCACTCTCTCTCTCACTCTCTCTCACTCTGCAGCAGCTACATTTGGTTCATCACCAATCAATGACCACACTTTATTTGGATAGTCCAGATTTTCCATCTATAGATGCTCTACAGATGGACATACTGTCAACAAACTATCTGTTGATAAGCAACTGCTTGCTACGGATACAGTAAGGGTTAGGTTTAGAATAAGGGTAAGGGTAAGGGTTAAGGGTTAAGTTTAAGCTTAGGATAAGGGTTGTGGTTAGGGCTAGGGTTAGTAGCTAGCTAGTGGAAATGTTACTGATAGCTTGTAGAGCATCTACAGATGGACGATCCAAATAAAGTGTTACTCAAAAATGCAAACACATACGTGCATCTGAGACAGACACAGGCAAATTCTCTAAACACACAATCTTTCTGCACATTTCAAATCTGACTTTCAAAAGGGCTCGAAAAAATGAACTCAAATATGTGTGAACTCCTCCGTGTCCTTTCCTTCCCCTCCTGCTCACACAACACTTCACCAGCAACACTCAGATTCTTATTCTCTTTTGGTATCATTTCCTGGGTTGAAAAATGCCTGCCTGTTTCATCTGTGTCCAGGAGCACTTGTGTGACACAATGAAAGTATTGGGAGGAACTCTGGGGTCCTGCGTCACATACTGACAGGGTGAATAGCTGTTGCGCTCATTAGCTGCCATGGCGACCGAGAGACAGGGAATAGCATTTCAGAGTGCCGCACAAAAGCACCTCCAATTAAATGTCAATAATTTAACAAATCCTTTGAACTTGTCTCGGGTCTTGTTTACAGGGGCTTACAAGAACACTGGAGCGTCATTGTCTCATTATCTTCACAGCAGCAGGAGAGAGAAAGAGAGAGAGAGCAAGAGAGGGGAGAGGGAGAGAGGAAGGGAATGGAAAGAGCGAGAGAGAGCGAGAGAGGGGAGAGGAAGGGAGGAAGGGAGGGGAAAGAGAGAGAGAGCAAGAGAGGGGAGAGGAAGGGAGGAAGGGAGGGGAAAGAGAGAGAGAGAGCAAGAGAGGGGAGAGGAAGGGAGGAAGGGAGGGGAAAGAGAGAGAGTGAGAGAAAGGTTAGAAGCAGGGACAGGACGATGAGTGTAGAAGTGATAGAGAGGGTGAAATGACAGAGGGGGAACACACATCCATAGGTGAGGAAAGGAGGCCCTCAGAGGGTGACACAGTGCACTATACTGGGTGTGCTATAGCTAGCTGAGCCCAGTACTTTCCTGTTCAAGGTGTTGTACTCCGAAGGAAAAACAAAACACTTACTTTCAGTACTAACTGAGCTGGAACCCTTTCAT
Organism: Salvelinus alpinus; assembly: GCF_045679555.1. Taxonomy (NCBI): domain Eukaryota; kingdom Metazoa; phylum Chordata; class Actinopteri; order Salmoniformes; family Salmonidae; genus Salvelinus; species Salvelinus alpinus. Next base: position 7,636,369 of record NC_092098.1, on the reverse strand, counting down.
TTACATCCCTTTACAAAAGGGGAAAAGGCAAAGCAGGGCTGACCCAGACAAATGACGCCTGGATAGGGAGGTAGGCAGGAACGCAATCGAGTGAGTGCCTACATAAGCATTACATGACAAATGTCAATGATGAATCATTCATAAACCCGTGTTCCACATAGGTGGACCAGAGGGTTCCTAGTGAACGTAATGTCAATTGGAAACCACAGTTGGAAAGCGTGTTTTAATATTTGGAAGATATGCATCATTGGCTGCATCCGGTGGGACGGCGGCAAATAAAGACATTCACTCCTAGTTTAGTATTGTACTATGGTCCTGCTTGACATGTTAGTCCTACTGTATGGTTGCTGTTAGAGTGGGTTTCTGCACTGACCCCACCTTTGGTTATCTCAACCTAACCTACTGCACATACACATGTCCTCACAAATGATTGCTTATAGACATAACATGGTCTTTCAAGAATCCCAAATGAGGAGTTCAATGGACAATGATGTAAAAAGGGCGAGAGTTACAACGGACAAGGTTAAGTGGTTTAGCTATTTCCCGTTTGTACTCGACTTGGCCCACGCAACAGCTGTGACCCACAGTAAGCATGAGAAGACTCTGCCGTGAAAGCAGAGGACAAGTTCATCCCATGGAAGAAAAAAAAACACACAGGTCATTTTCTCTGCAAACAGAGAGAGAGAGGAGTAGAACATGTGCGCAAGAAAAACAGCCCAGAAGCCTAAGATTCCCTGCCTCTCGGTCGAGGCCAACTTTTTACATCTCTGTTTATCGAGATTCTTTTCTTATTACAAAATGATTTCTGTTTCAAAACACGCACGGATTAAGTGGGAATACGGCGGAGAGGTTGGGGAAGGAGGCTCTTCTTCCAGAGAGGCTCGCCTTGAGAAAAAACAATGGCTATATGAAAAGAAAATAACACGTAGGAGAGGGGATTGTGTCCGACAGTGTTGTGCTTTTGCATAAAGCAATTAAGACTGTGTGTTTTTGTTCTAATAAAAACAGAGGGAGTGGAAAAAGATGCAGCCTCTGCACAATCTAAACATTGACCAGCCAGTGTTTTTCTAGCAGAGCCTGCTTTCAGAGAGATTTCGATTTAATTGATTCCTTTTTAAACAAATACAGTGTTGGAATGCCAGTAATGAAAAGGGCCATCTCCAGGTCAGCGGGCTGCTCCCTGCAGGAGAGGAGATCCTTGTGTCTGGGGAAGGCCGGTAGGCGAGTGGGGGGAGCCGGGTGAGGCCTTTTACCCTTCATCTGTCTGATCAGCTACTTTACTCTGCTAGTGACCGTCACAGGCCCTTTCAGCACACACACACACACGTCCTCGATAGAGACGTGTCATTTGGAATAGTTTTAGTTTAGAGCACAGGGACAGAAGAGTCTGACCATGTCAACGCAATTCACTTCCACCTCATCTCTATTCTCCTGTTGAAGGCGGCTACGACGCTAGTACACACACACATGCCATCGTGGAGACATTTTGTTTTTGCCCCCCTCCCTCCATCTACATCTAAAGACAACAACAAGTCTTTGCTATAGGCAGGCACCCCCGCCAAGATAAAATAATACAATATACATTATTGATGTTTACATTATGGAGTGGGCCGAACAGGGGTAATAAGGACGGCCATACAAGAGGGTGCTGAATAATTCAACCTGCCATCAACTGTTCCAGAGTGGTGGAATGGATGGACATCGTGGCCATACGCTGCTATCCATGAACAAACATGCAACGAACACAACAGCACAAAGTGTATTGGCTATGAGGGATACATTCGTACATTGTCCAACTCCAAAAATACATGTCAGAAATTAAACAGACCATCTTTCAACTAATTTGCTCTTCTAAAACATTTAAACATCAGGTTTTTTTTCCGATCTCACTTTCAATCACACATTTTCTAATACAAAAAAACTTCCAGTTTGATGTTAGTTTCTTTTTTGAAATGTTACACCTAAATAGCTAAGCTAAGCTCAGAGGTGAATCTCTGTACTGTAACTTAATGTCCCGGTCACTGAACAAAACACGAGCAGAGGGTGGTGGTCCCACTAGTGAAACTATAGCCCCACAGTCCTGTTTCTACAACTAGGCGGAGAAGGACCATGCTGGCCCAACATTCCCATTAGGGGCTCTGAGCATTTGTGTACGCGAGAGAAGAGAAAGATAGAGAGGGACAGAGAGAGAGCGAGAGAGAGACAGACAGAGAACACAACAGTCTCTTTCATTAGCGCATCTTATTTCATCAAGCAGATGGTCATGCCGCCTACAGACAGACAGAGACGAAATGAATGAATAAACAAAATACTCAATAGTATTGTTTTTACAATAGTTGGCCAGAGGGGTGAAATAAATGCACGGACAAAAGAGCACAACAGCCGGACCATGAAATCAGAATGAGGGGAGTGGGGAAGAAGAGAGAGGAGAGAGAGAGAGGCTCCTATCTTATTGTTTTCATTGTCTGGGATCAGAAGCTGTGGAATGAGAGGGTGGGCGACGAAAGAAGAGAACCACTCTGAAAGCCATTGGAAACTCCGCCGACGTGTGACACATTGGGTTCGCCACATACACCCAATTTAAATACAGACAAACGCGGTATTACAGGTGAAGGAGTCGTAAGGGAGGGACATATTAAAGACTATAAAGAAAGGACTGCGGTGTTGCAGTCCTTCTATCAACAGGTCAGTTCCCTATTTGTGTAACCCCGCCTCCATGCAATAGCTCCTACCCTAGCCTAGCACCCACCCCTCCCTGCCCTGGTCTCCCCTGCCAATTCCCCACTAGTTTATGGGCCTGGGAACAGGATCTGAGCCTCAACACCAGCATACACAGAGAGGGGCCTGAATGAGTAAAGAGACAGCAAACACCCACATTAACAAGAGCCCATTAGAGGAGACATAGCCTGCATGGGTCACATCCCCATAGACCTGTCAGCACAGCACCTCTCTCACACACACACACACTCACACAGGCGTGTACACACACACAGGCACGTACACACGTACACCCGCCAGCCTGGTGAAGGGTAACACACTGCCGGAGAAGAAACGTGAATGAACGCGCTAGTATGTTCTGCATATTATCTTGGCAGAGCGAGGACACTGGTGTTAACAACTCCCATAATTTATAGCGGGAGAGATTTTTTTTTCAAGCCCTATTCAGATTGAGCCATCCCACCTTCGCCCTGAAGCATTATAGCGATGAGAGGGGAAAATATGATTTTTAAAGGGACATGCTTGTTTCACTTAAAGAGCCTCTCTACTCCGGAACTACCATTTTCTTATCCATCTGGAGCGACTATATCGCAAGGAAAAAAAGTGAATTATTAAATTTTACAGCTCATTACTCAAACAAAAGGGAAATGCACACTGGTGGGAAAGGGATTAGAGGCAAAATGAATCCAGCGGTATATTGTGCAGCTATTATCTAGCCAGTTATCTGGATGGTGCGATAAGTAAATAACCGTTGACAGAATACACCCGGGGCCGTGGAATCCAAATCTCTGTCTGATTAACATAATCTCTCTCGTGCGTCTCTCCCACAACTCGCCCTCGATAACTCGTACACTGCGTTCTCAGCCACAAAGGCCCTCAGCAAGTGCATGAAGTTCCACAGGAATATTACCTTCTACTATCTCTGATCCTGCTAGTAGTCTCTTACTCTTCAAAAAACACTCTCTCTGCTGTTCAGGGGAGCTATCAGTTAGGTGAGATGTTTATACTAGATAAGTGAAATGAAAGGGAAAATTAAATATCCGCGGGGCGGAAAGTCATAATTGCACTTACACTTCACTTGAACTTTGTGTCACAATCTTTTTTTTTTTTATCAGAAGATGGCCCCTGTGGGAAAAGGTCTGTATGTTGTTCAAGAGTTTGGTGAACAGAGTGTAACAAAATAGTCAATGTTATTTCCCTGAACAGAGTATTTCATAATCATGTGAGCTAACCTCCAGCACTGAGGTCAGCTGGAACATTGTGGCTGGAAGGCAGGAAGGTGTAGGGCTCTAGGGCTCGTTGGGTGGGAAGGCCAACAACAATGGCCTCCAAGTCATTCAGCCTCTGAGGGGGGAGCCACGGGTGGAGGGGGGGGGGGGGGGGGTGCACCAGTCTCTCCTGCTATATTTAATGAAAACCAACACTGGAAGAGAGGGGGGGAGAAAGATGGGAGACCAGTCTGGATTTCCTGTGCCTGGCTCAATCAGAGAGCAGAGACAGATTACTGAATTGATTCAGCAGCCGTGTTTACCCAAGAGCGCTGAAATGTCCCTTCTCCTGTGCCATTCTCTTATCTCTATTATTCCAGTTTGTTTTTAACAAACACCAGACTCGTAATACGCGCTGGGCTCTGCTTACTTTAGGTTTGGGAATAAATGGCCATAAAGCATTTAATTTCAGACTTTTTAACTGTCTGTAATAAATATTTTCAGATAATAACTGAAGGTGAAGTTGGCTTTATGGCGCCGTAAATTAGCTCCTGGTTTTATCAGCATATTCGCAAGCTGTTTAACTAGCACACAGATGTCATAATAACGTCCTGAAGAATAACCTTGTTGTTCTAGCGACTGCTCTGTACTTCTATTACCCAGGGAGCTGTTTCTCCCTTCTTGTGAATCTTTAACTGTTTAGTGAGCGGCAGGCATCAGGGCCAGATGAATTTCTCCAGGCGTGACAGTCACACAAGCTATTATTCTCCCGTCTACTCCCATTCTCTTCTGGGCCTTCGGCTATAAAGGTTTTTCTCTCGTAATTCACCCACATTAGACTGCCTGCCCGCCTCCCCTCCCCTCCCCTCCGCCTCCCCAAATAACAGCTAAAAGAATGAGAGGCTAACAGAGGATATCTGGGACGGGACATTCGCATGCATGCCACCACCTCTGTTTTGTGACGTCCATTTTTAGTGTGTTCACTTGAACACAAGCAGTGTGCAAACTTTGCAGAGGTAGGAAAAACAACCCGGTAGTAAAGCTTTAACTTGTCCATGATTAATGAAAATCAAAATGATAGGAGAAAAGCCCCAACCCCCGCTTTGCTCTGAGGACTTCATTTGTATGGTGGCAGTCCTGTAATAATTAAAGATAAATCCCAGATCTGAATGAAGTGCACTTAGCGTAATCCTACTGGAAACATCGCAAATGGCTGGGCTTTCTGGGCCTGACACTTGACAGCGCTGGCCTGGCTTTAGATTCTGGTTGCCAGAGGGCTGCTAGACACTGGCTATTGTGAGAAGCTACTCAGAGAGGAGGGAAACAGGACTGCTTTTGTGGCCTGGTTAATTCTCCTTGTCCGCTGCATGTGATGCTGCCTGCCCCCCCCTGTTCAAAACACCCTCTAAAACACTTTCCAAACCAGGATCCCTTTGGGTATCCCTCCCCAGCCTATTCAGTGTGGATACCAACAGAATGGCTAGAATGGTTCTTTGTCCCTACTGGGTTAAAATATGTATTTGCCCGAGAGTGATGTATATAAAATCTCTCAGATCCATTCGTTTGCAGGGTGCGGTAGAAATATATATATTATTTACTCTGCCCCCCCCCCAAAAGTAGATTTGTACATTGCAAATAGCAACGCTAAAACTGAAATACACCAATAATGATAAACATAAAGTAATCGTCACAAAACAAGGAGGGTTGGAGAATGACGTGAAAGAACACTACTTTATCGCCCACCTTTTTCTTGCTGCCAATATCGCCACGGCCCAACTGTCTATCCTCCATAGCGAGCACATTCACCCCCTCGTGGAGCGCTGCCCAGACACCTGCCTCGCTGACTGAAACCCAAGCCCCTGCGGCCCCCGGAGCCCCCGCGCTCCCACAGTGTGCTGCTAACACTCCAGGCCTAGCTCCTCCAGCCCTCAGGAAATACAATATGACGAAGCCTGTCAAATAAGAACGGACCACACACTATTTAAACGCTACTGTCTGTACGCTAGTCCTTTCGACTGGTCTCAGTAGGACGAAACTATACGGTGGCGGATGCTTAATCATTGTTCTAATCCTACTCTCTGTTTTATGTATATCACTGGGCAACAGGTCCCCTCAGTGAACATAGAGAGCCCAGATAGCTCAGAGCAGAGCCCAGGCATGGTCAACATTTTTTTGCCGTTATTTGATTAATGCTGAGAGCTGCAGTGTGTTTAGACAGGGTCGTGACCCCTGGGCATCCATTTAATCAAATCTCCCTTTTTCTCTGCTTACCCAGAGGAGGGGAAAAATGAATATAACCCCCTCTCTCTGTCACCTCTCCTCTCCCCCCCTCTCGCTCTCTGTTCCAACGTGCGCGGGCGCGCGTGTGTGTGTGTGTGTCCGGGGAGAGCGTGAGGTTTCACATCTCTCTTTGTTTACCCAGTGTTAAGTAATTAATTTTTGGTACACCTCACCCCCCTCACTCCCCTCTCTGCTGGCCACCAGGGAACCGATGACCTCATCTAGGCCAGAAGCCCTTATTCAGCTGGATATAATTTAGTCCTTCTCCCCTACACCGCTGCAAAAGTGACACTTCAGCTTAAAGACTTTGTCTCTCACCTCTTTGTGAATACATTAGAGTGAAAGGGATACATGCTAACGATCCCTGTTAATGATACGCTTATTTACCTTTACAGCGCTCGGACTCTGGACGTTATTTACTATTTCCCCCATCCCTCTGGTGCTGATGTCATCATATTTTTTAAGGAGCTGTGCAATATTAACATTCGTTGTTCTCTCTCTCCCTCTCACCCCCCCGCCTCCTGCCTTCCTCGTCCTCGCCATTGTTTTTTCAACTTCAACGAGCCAATTACCCTGCTGGCCCAAACCAATTACTCTGTATTTGTTCAGGAGTTTTCGATGATGGTAAGTCTCTCTCTCTCTCCACATCCCTCTCTTTCCCTCTCTCTTCTCTCTCTATTAAATGGCGCTTCGGTGGCATGAATAGCATCTGCAATAATTACCCATGAACCCTTTGTTATACAATCAGTCAGGTGCAAAATACATTAACAATAGTAATTTTTATGGGGCTGAGTGAAAGGTCCACTCCCGCCCACTATCTTGCTGCGAAGTCTTAATAAGTGGTGTAACTCACAAAGCCAAAGGGTAAAGTTCAAGTTAATGCCTGCTTTGAATTATTAGAAGCTAGACAACCATTGTGTGAAGTGGTCACAGACTACACAGTAATTTGGAGGGGACTGAAAAGCTACAGAGATAGCAAGTGTGGTTGTATTTCCTGGCAGATTTGTGTGGCTACAGAGGATAGAGGCCAGGAGACCTAAGAAACATCCTTCATGGCTGTTTATATTCACCCAACGAGTCCTACCGCGACGCTGGCACGATTTTGGACTTCTAACCCCTTTTAAAACATTGGGCATTCGAGCTACATACTTCTGGGTTGTACCTTCGGATTCGTACATTTCTTCTGCATCCGTTGGTACCATCCATTAGCCCGTGTGATTAACGGTGGCTGAGCTAGATCTGGGTTTCCTAGACAAGGGCGGATACGTAATAGGCCCAGCCCGGATCTTTTTCCCCAAAAAAACGTCTGTAGAGTTCGAATGGTTTGACCTGCCAAAATACAAAAAAATATATATGAAAAGCTGAGACTAGGTAAGGGGTTCTTCTACGTAGAAGATCAATCCCAGGACATAGTGTCTATGATACTGTAATACGATCACATAGTTGATGTCACAAACTCCAAACTCCAAACACAGTTGTCACTGACTTGTTGGATATTCATTTCCCACTGAGCAAACAAGCTGTGTACACAGTTCACATCAACTCATTTTTATCCGTTTTTTTCCTTTGGCTGAACTTGTTTTATTTTTTGACATTTGTCAATAAAACTCACGAATGCAACTGTTTATGTCAAACTGTTTTGTGTTCTACTTGTAGCCCTGGTTGTTCTGAAAAGAAAGTGGTAAAATACCTCATTGTGAAGCTGAATATAAGGGCTGGACATGCAGATAAATGAAAGTCAGAATAATGAAAAGCTGATTTTTGCCGGGGTCTCGGGACTGATAGGGTTAAGGGGCAGATGCAGAGGCAGGCCTGTCTCTGTTTCAATCTCACCTCCAGCCCAGTCTGCCTGCACGCCTTGGCTCAGACACACCAAGCCGTAGGGCATAGCGGGTCAGAGCTGTGAGTGACATGGCTGAGACCGTGGGACTAACACACACGCACACACACACACACATACACGCACACACGCACACACACACACACAAGATTAAATTCCTTAAAACGTGGGAGGTGGACTATACACATGACCCCTATTTAATTAAAATCACAGGAGTGGCCTCAAAGAGTGTCTTTTATCTTCCAGTGTGTTCATTTTGTATCTGCAGTGCAGAGACGAAGACAAAACGGAAACTGGTACAACAGGACTTTCAAAGTGAGTTATGATGTTGAGATAACTTCCTCCAGTGTGTCCTCAATTAGTCGTGGTTTTATTGAGCGCGGTAAAACAGTGTGTACTTCAGTTAATAAACTCATATCGGTTTGTTATCCATTTACTAGGAAAAATACCAAATGCATAAGCTGTACACATATACGACAATTACGTGAAGTCAAATCATTCAGATGTTAAAGTTCAATAGATTGGACACATTTTGTAACGTCTAAAAGGATTTGATGTATCTTGTCAACATATTTTAATTTTGCATGGTGTGTTTTTCATGTATCTTGGCAGCGGGTTTTTCCGTTTTGCTCCAGCCGTGGACGAGGAGTCAGAGCGAAGTTAAAGGAACTGAGGCTGCAGACGGACTGAGACCGTTTGCTGTTCTCCAACGCTCCGCTGCCAGACTTGAATGATTTCCCCAAACTAGTCTCACATTTGGGCCCACGCTCTATAAGGAGACAGGATAGGATGTTTAATTAACTTCTATAACATCTTGAGGGGAAAACAGGATGTTTTCAAACACAGTATTGTTGGAGCAAAGAAAAGGTATTGTTTCAGCAAAGCAATTGTTTGCACTGAGCACAGATGACAAGAAATAGGTACATTTAAGCTCAGAGGACAATAGAAGACAAGTCTTCCTATAATCTATCTGGGCTAGGACTATAGAAAAAGAGAAGAGAATGAGGGCACACGACCGGCGTATACAACAAACCTAACAGCACCGCCATTGTACCACTGTGTGGTTAGAACAACTATATATACAATTAGGAGAATTGAATACAGAGATCATAACATTAAGAAGCTGAACTTGCCACCGTGTCCAAGGCACACCTATAAAACTCTACAGCCTGTGTATTTATGATCGGTAAGATAACATTACATGTCCTGCTGTTGCTCTAACACCCTCTGTCTGCTTTCCATTGGTTAGACCAGGGTGCTTTCAGTTAGTGAAAGAGAGGCCATTCTGACCTCTGACCTTGGCTTGCCAAGACGACACATATCTATTACAATACTCATTGTTGTGTGTATGAATGAACGATCAACATAGATTTTGCACGATCATTCATTATTTTATTGAATAACGCTTATTGTGAATCTAGAAGGTGCATTTCTCTAGCATTGTGGTATATGTGTGTTTTTCTTTTCCAAGCCTGCAGCAGCCTCATATAGAAGGCCGGTATGAAGGAGCTGCTGAATGGGATTTGGTCTAATTAATTTGGCCAGCATGTAGTGGAGACTACTGGCATAGGTGTGTATCTGACCTGCATCTCTATGTGTGTGTGTGTGTGTGTGTGTGTGTGTGTGTGTGTGTGTGTGTGTGTGTGTGTGTGTGTGTGTGTGTGTGTGTGTGTGTGTGTGTGTGTGTGTGTGTGTGTGTGTGTGTGCGTTGATGTGGTAGTGGTTGGTATAGGAGAGGGGTGTGTGTATAAATCACCTCTGTCAAGTTTACCACTTACTTGAATTAAAACCAGACTGCTCCATAGAAGACAATTACTGGGAGAAGTGTGACAAAGCGAGGTATATTAAGCCCGACCAAATGTCATACAGTGCATTATCTGGTCGAGGAAGCATGTAAGAAAATAAAAGACGCCGCCGGCCTAAACAGGGGTGACAGCGGTGGGTATTAAGAGTAGCGACACACCCTCCACTACACCCTCCACTAGACCCTCCACTACACACTCCACCACACACTCCACCACACCCTCCACTACCCACTCACTCCACTACACACTCCACTAGACACTACACCCTCCACTACACACTCCACTCCACACTCCACTACACACTCCACCACACCCTCCACTACACACTCCACTACAGACTCCACTAGACACTCCACACTCCACTACACAATCCACTACACACTCCACAAGACACTCCACTAGACACTCCACTACACACTCCACAAGACTCCACTAGACACAACCACTACTCACTCCACTACACACTCCATTAGACACTCCACTACAGACTACACACTCCACTAGAAACTCCACTACACACTCCACTAGACACTCCACTACACACTCCAATATACACTCCACTAGACACTCCACTATACACTCCACTACACACTCCACTACACACTCCACTAGACACTCCACTAGACACTCCACTTCACACTCCACTACACACTCCAATAGACACTCCACTAGACACTCCACTAGACACTCCACTAGACACTCCACACTCCACTAGACACTACACTACAGACTCCACTAGACACTCCACTAGACACTCCACACTCCACTAGACACTACACTCTCCACTAGACACTCCACTAGACACTCCACTACACACTCCACTAGACATTACACACTCCTCTACACTACACACTCCACTAGACACTCCACTACACACTCCAATAGACACTCCACTACACACTCCACTAGACACTCCACTACACACTCCACTAGACACTCCACTACACACTCCACTAGACACTCCACTACACACTCCACTAGACTCCACTAGACACTCCACACTCCACTAGACACTCCACTAGACACTCCACTAGACACTCCACTAGACACTCCACTACACACTCCACTACACACTCCACTAGACTCCACTAGACATTACACACTCCTCTACACTACACACTCCACTAGACACTCCACTAGACACTCCACACTCCAATAGACACTCCACTAGACACTCCACTAGACACTCCACTACACACTCCAATAGACACTCCACTACACACTCCACCACACACTCCACTAGACACTCCACTACAGAGCCACTAGACACTCCACTACACACTCCATTACACACTCCACTAGACACTCCACCAGACCCTCCAATAGACACTCCACTACACACTCCACTACAGACTCCACTAGACACTCCACTACACACTCCACTAGACACTCCACTAGACATTCCACTAGACACTCCACTACAGACTCCACTAGACACTACCCACTCCAAAACATACTTCACTACACACTCCACTACACACTCCACTAGACACTCCACTAGACACTCCACTATACACTACACTACACACTCCACTAGACACTCCACTACACACTCCACTACACACTCCACTAGACACTCCACTTGACACTCCACTAAACACTCCACTAGACACTACACATTCCACTACACCCTCCACTAGAGACTCCACTATACACTCCACTAGACACTCCAACACTAACTCCACTAGACACTCCAATAGACACTCCACTAGACACTCAACTAGACACTACAATACACACTCCACTAGACACTCCACTAGACACTACACACTCCACTAGACACTCCACTAGACACTCCACACTCCACTAGACACTCCACTAGACACTACACACTCCACTACACACTCCAATAGACACTCCACTAGACACTACCCACTCCACTAGACACTCATTCCACTACACCCTCCATTACATCCTCCACTCCACACTCCACTAGACACTACACTAGACACTCCACTACACCCTCCACTACACACTCCCCTAGAGACTCCACTAGACACTCCACTACACACTCAACTAGACACGACACTAGACACTCCACTAGACACTCCACTAGACACTACACTAGACACTACACCGTCCACTAGACACTCCACTACACACTCCACTAGACACCACACTACACCCTCCACTACACCCTTCACTAGACACTCCACTAGACTCTTCACTACACACTACACCAGACACTCCACTAGACACTACACCCTCCATTACACACTCCGCTAGACACTCCACTACACACTCCACTAGACACTCCACTAGACACTACACCCTCCACTACACACTCCAGTAGACACTCCAGTAGACACTCCACTAGACACTACACTAGACACTCCACTACACACTCCACTACACCCTCCACTAGACACTACACCCTCCACTAGGCACTCCACTACAGACTCCACTAGACACTCCACTAGACACTCCACCCTCCAATAGACACTCCACTACACACTCCACTAGACACTCCACTACACACTCCACTACACACTCCACTAGACACTCCACTAGACATTCCACTAGACACTCCACTACATACTCCACTACACACTCCACTACACACTCCACTACACACTCCACTAGAAACTCCACACTCCACTACACACTCCACTACACACTCCACTACACACTCCACTAGACACTCCACTAGACACTCCACTAGACACTCCACTACACCCTCCACTACACACTCCACTAGACACTCCACTAGACACTCCACTAGACACTACACACTCCAATACAGACTCCACTAGACACTCCACTAGACACTCCACTACACACTCCACTACACACTCCACTACACACTACACACTCCACTACACACTCCACTACACACTCCACTACACCCTTCACTACACACTACACTGGACACTCCACTATACCCTCCACTACACCCTTCACTAGACACTCCACTAGACACTACACCCTCCACTATAGACTCCACTATACACTCCACTAGACACTACACTAGACACTCCACTAGACACTCCACTAGACACTCCACTACACACTCCACTAGACACTACACTAGACACTCCACTATACCTTCCACTACACCCTTCACTAGACACTCCACTAGACACTCCACTACACACTCCACTATACCCTCCACTACACCCTTCACTAGACACTCCACTAGACACTACACCCTCCACTATACACTCCACTACACCCTCCACTATACACTCCACTACACACCCCACTAGACACTCCACTAGACACTACACTAGACACTCCACTACACACTCCACTAGACACTCCACTAGACACTACACTATACACTCCACTATACCCTCCACTACACCCTTCACTAGACACTCCACTAGACACTCCACTAGACACTACACCCTCCACTATACACTCCACTATACACTCCACTAGACACTACACTAGACACTCCACTAGACACTCCACTACACACTCCACTAGACACTCCACTAGACACTACACTAGACACTCCACTATACCCTCCACTACACCCTTCACTAGACACTCCACTAGACACTACACCCTCCACTATACACTCCACTAGACACTCCACTACACACTCCACTAGACACTCCACTAGACACTCCACTAGACACTCCACTACACACTACACTAGACACTCCACTAGACATTCCACTACACACTCCACTACACACTCCACTAGACACTCCACTAGACACTACACCCTCCACTCCACTAGACACTCCACTACACACTCCACTAGACACTCCACTAGACACTACACCCTCCACTACACACTCCACTACACACTCCAGTAGATAAATGATGAGATGATCCAGTAGTATAAGATAATTAAATGAAGACAGAGGATCACACATGATGTTACAGTACATGATGTTACAGTACATGATGTTCACTCCAGTACATACTCCACTAGATACTCCACTAGTACACTGCACCCTCCGCTCTACTAGATACTCCATTATGTACTCCACTAGATACTCCACTAGATGTTACACCCTCCGCTACACCCTGCACTACACCCTCCACTACACACTCCAGTAGATAAATGATGAGATGATCCAGTAGTATAAGATAATTAAATGAAGACAGAGGATCACACATGATGTACCAGTACATGATGCTACAGTACATGATGTTACAGTACATGATGTTACAGTACATGATGTACCAGTACATGATGTACCAGTACATGATGCTACAGTACATGATGTTACAGTACATGATGTTACAGTACATGATGTTACAGTACATGATGCTACAGTACATTCTCTTTCCGGGTGTCTAATCTAGAAGTGAAATGTTGAAACACACAACACTATGGCTGCAGTGTGCTTAGTGCATCTTAGGTTCAGCCTGACATGCAGTTATCAACGGTTTATTTATCCTAACGTTGTTCTCCCCCTATTTCCCTTTCTGCGTGTAGGTATTGTGTAATAACCTGAAGTGGTGTGTAAGGGTGCTTGTAAAGGATGTCAGCGATCTTACCTGATGGGAAGTGCACACGTGTTGGAGAGGATGGATCGGCACATGGAAGAGAGAAACAACAGAACGGCCTGTTAGTTTTAGCACACAGAAGTGGATTACTTTGAATTGTAATATAATTGTGTGTAAAGAGAGAGAGAAGAGATGGAGAGAAAGGCAAACACTTGATTATGAATGCAATCAACATAATTGCATTCATTCTCTGATCAGGCTTAAACCCTTTTCATATTGTTCTCTTCTCTCCTGTCAGTCAATGAACTGTAAAATCTGGGATTTTTACACCATTGCTCTGAAGTTCTAAGCATGTTATGTAGGAGCACAATTTACATAACTACAGTTACCATTTACAGCAGATAAGATAGTAAAATGACACTCTAGTCTAGACATGTTAAACTGATTCAGAGACTACCAGCAATACCCCGTTACACAATAGGAAGAAATCCCTTATTGTAACATCCAATACACAACTCAATGTTTCCTCCCCCACTAACCATTTCATTCTACCGTCCCACAGTGCTTGTTGAGGCCAGAGGGCAGAAGCCCAGCACACCCTCAGAGTGCCCAAGCCAAGACCAAACCCCTTAGGTGACACTTAGGACCACTGACCCATGCAAGTGTTCTACATTTCAGACACACACCAATGGTGAACCTCTGAATAAGTCCTGCATTGTGAAAGGACTTCCACCAGCCAGACAGACGGAGAGAGGGGGAAAGAGAAGGAGAGAAAGAGAGAAAGGAAAAAGAGAAAGGAAAGAGTACGAGAGAATGAGAGTAAGACAGGGGATGTAAAAGGGGAGCGAACAGGAAGTAAGTTATGTGTCCAGAGCAGCGATGCTATTCATTTCCTTGCTAAATAAATAAGGCCAGGGTGATATCCATCTCTGCTGAGGGTGACAGTGAAGCTGAGATTAGAATGTCAGACTTGGGGAGCAGGATGGGCCTTTAACTGGAGGCCTCTATTCTGTCACTGACCCCGAGGGTGACGTCTCACTGAGCCTCCTCTCCACCCGCACCCGCCACCCTTACCTCGCATCGACACTGCCCTCCCCGCACATTCACCTTCACCATCCATCACTCCACTCATCTCCACCTTCCATCTGACACAGACTTCCACTGGAGCGACTACACTTCAACCATTTCATGTTCCCATCTAACCACTCACTAAAGCTGGTCATTTACTATGTGTTGATCAGCCAGCCAGCAACATGCCATGGCTGCAACAAATCAATTCCTTTATTCATTCATCGAAAATAAATGCTTTCAAACTGTCCACAAGGCCAGCCCCGCTTTCATGAGCGTAGAGTAAAACTGTTCCGAGTGACTAAACAAGAGAACTTTCCACAAGCAGCTAGTGTACAATGATTAAACCCAGTTTCTAGAGTGACAGCATGAAAAGCCTCCACAGGATATTAATCTCATCACTTCTTTCATCGTTTTGACAAGGCTGTTGCCTAACAGCAAGGTTTAAAGGGACACCATCCAATTAGATGTTCCTGTTAGGAGAAAAATTATAGCACTCATCATTTTGAGAACTATTGTTGGAGCGGGAAAGCATAACAATGGTAGAGAAGTCCATGTGAAGGGAAACAGCCAGTGGATTGAGCTGCATGTGACAGGAGAGGCGTGGAGCTGTTCCAGCTGTCACTGGGCTAGCCTAGCTTCCCTTTGTGGAGCTACGCTAATTCTGCCTTAGCTAGAACAATGTAGCGTCAGTACAAGGTGCCATCCCTGAGAGGAAACCAGCACTTTCTGCCTCTGCCGCTCTTTCGGCTGGGAGAAAATGCGGATTGGCTGACTGGCACTCATAGAGCGAGCGTTCTGTTACTTTTTACGTAGTAATTAAACACTCCGACAAGACATGCATGGAGCTGCTGACAGGCGCTCTGCCGTCGCCCACTGACAAGGTGGTCAGTGGGCATGATTCCTTCCGACGCTCGGCAAGTTCTGAAGGTTGTTATTAAGGCGGACCTGACAAAGCAGCTGACGAACACACACACTCAAAAAGCACTTCATATTTTAAAAACTAAAAGGATGACTTGACAACGGTTTTGTTCAAACTAATTGGTGTGGTATTTTTTGCCATGTAGTTTAAATGCTGGTTGTTTCTGGGTTTTGAGTGATACCACCGCCGACGAGTTACCTCCCTTAGTTTTGTGTCGACAGGAGGAGAAACGTTCAGAGTTGAATGCAAAGTAGAGACAGCAAAATAACACACAGAATCTGCCGTTTTTTTTTGTTCTAACAATACCACCAAAATACATCTCCAGCTGAATTGGCACAAAGAAACAGAAAAGACACACACAACGAAACTAACACACACAATATAAAAATAGTCCAAGCTCTACCAAAGGTGCGAGATACTATCAATCGCCCTGGACAACAGAATGATGGCTGGATTTCTGCTCCCTGTCCCCGTACTCTCATTTCCTTGTTTTCAGATCTAATTCTTTAGTCTGCGTCCAATCAGGATATCCTGTTTAAAAAGAAAAACTATCACAACACAGTAATCATACCCCTGCTCACACGTCCTTTACTGTAGGCCAGGCCACCTAGGCCAGCCCATCCATCCCTCTGCCTGTACCCTGACATACGTCCCCTCCAGGGCTCTCCATTCCAGGGACACGGAGGAGGAAGAGACCATTACAGGTGACAAAGGATCTGCACCCACACCTCCGGAATGACTCCATTATTCATCACATGAGATGAGTCTACTTTTGATTTGCAAGGCTAGATAATGGCTCCTTGCACCTCCTTGAAGCTGCGTGTCTCTTCCTCATAAGCTCACCTTGTCTTTGAGTATACTTTAACTGACTTGGAAATGTTTTCTGTTTTCCTGCTGTGTTGAACGTGGCTCTGGTGGGTAAAAAGGTGGGACCCTCTGTTGAGGACTCTGTTGGCAAGACGCTGAGAGGGGCGACCATCTGGCGGCATCAGGGTGGGTTTTATGACTCTTCGTTGGAAAACAACCAGCCATGTCTTACTGTGTCTTACTGTGTCCCTCTGAAACAGGAAGAACTACCAGCCGTACATGTCTTACTGTGTCCCTCTGAAACAGGAAGAACTACCAGCCATACATGTCTTACTGTGTCCCTCTGAAACAGGAAGAACTACCAGCCGTACATGTCTTACTGTGTCCCTCTGAAACAGGAAGAACTACCAGCCATACATGTCTTACTGTGTCCCTCTGAAACAGGAAAACTACCAGCAATACATGTCTTACTGTGTCCCTCTGAAACAGGAAGAACTACCAGCCATACATGTCTTACTGTGTCCCTCTGAAACAGGAAGAACTACCAGCCGTACATGTCTTACTGTGTCCCTCTGAAACAGGAAGAACTACCAGCCATACATGTCTTACTGTGTCCCTCTGAAACAGGAAGAACTACCAGCCGTACATGTCTTACTGTGTCCCTCTGAAACAGGAAGAACTACCAGCCGTACATGTCTTACTGTGTCCCTCTGAAACAGGAAGAACTACCAGCCGTACATGTCTTACTGTGTCCCTCTGAAACAGGAAGAACTACCAGCCGTACATGTCTTACTGTGTCCCTCTGAAACAGGAAGAACTACCAGCCGTACATGTCTTACTGTGTCCCTCTGAAACAGGAAGAACTACCAGCCGTACATGTCTTACTGTGTCCCTCTGAAACAGGAAGAACTACCAGCCGTACATGTCTTACTGTGTCCCTCTGAAACAGGAAGAACTACCAGCCATATATGTCTTACTGTGTCCCTCTGAAACAGGAAGAACTACCAGCCATACATGTCTTACTGTGTCCCTCTGAAACAGGAAGAACTACCAGCCATACATGTCTTACTGTGTCCCTCTGAAACAGGAAGAACTACCAGCCATACATGTCTTACTGTGTCCCTCTGAAACAGGAAGAACTACCAGCCGTACATGTCTTACTGTGTCCCTCTGAAACAGGAAGAACTACCAGCCATACATGTCTTACTGTGTCCCTCTGAAACAGGAAAACTACCAGCAATACATGTCTTACTGTGTCCCTCTGAAACAGGAAGAACTACCAGCCATACATGTCTTACTGTGTCCCTCTGAAACAGGAAGAACTACCAGCCGTACATGTCTTACTGTGTCCCTCTGAAACAGGAAGAACTACCAGCCGTACATGTCTTACTGTGTCCCTCTGAAACAGGAAGAACTACCAGCCATACATGTCTTACTGTGTCCCTCTGAAACAGGAAGAACTACCAGCCGTACATGTCTTACTGTGTCCCTCTGAAACAGGAAGAACTACCAGCCGTACATGTCTTACTGTGTCCCTCTGAAACAGGAAGAACTACCAGCCGTACATGTCTTACTGTGTCCCTCTGAAACAGGAAGAACTACCAGCCATACATGTCTTACTGTGTCCCTCTGAAACAGGAAGAACTACCAGCCGTACATGTCTTACTGTGTCCCTCTGAAACAGGAAGAACTACCAGCCATGTCTTACTGTGTCCCTCTGAAACAGGAAGAACTACCAGCCGTACATGTCTTACTGTGTCCCTCTGAAACAGGAAGAACTACCAGCCATACATGTCTTACTGTGTCCCTCTGAAACAGGAAGAACTACCAGCCGTACATGTCTTACTGTGTCCCTCTGAAACAGGAAGAACTACCAGCCGTACATGTCTTACTGTGTCCCTCTGAAACAGGAAGAACTACCAGCCGTACATGTCTTACTGTGTCCCTCTGAAACAGGAAGAACTACCAGCCATACATGTCTTACTGTGTCCCTCTGAAACAGGAAAACTACCAGCCGTACATGTCTTACTGTGTCCCTCTGAAACAGGAAGAACTACCAGCCGTACATGTCTTACTGTGTCCCTCTGAAACAGGAAGAACTACCAGCCATACATGTCTTACTGTGTCCCTCTGAAACAGGGCTAAGAGAGCCTGTGGCTGCTGTCTGATAGAGTAGAGACGGACAGGGGTCGCCTAGCGCCCCGACTGCCCCAGGAAGTCCAGTCTTTTCATGTGGATTATTAATTTCAAAGCTAGTTGTTGTTTTTTTCACGCTGGTTACCAGGGTGCCACAGACATCTAGGCACTCCTCCAGACAACTGACACGTTGCCCAAAAGAAGAAGAAGGACGCTTTTCAATTAAAGCACTCGACCAGACACAATGAGAAAGGCCCAACCTCGTACATGCTTTTGTCCTCCCGTGGCATGAGCACATCAAACTGCACAAACACCAGCATACCAACATCACACATCACCTACCAAGTATCACCCCACCAACATGGTCTAATACCAAAACTCCAGCAGCCAATCTTATAGGAACGCTTTTCAGAGCTTTTTCTATGTTACCCTTTACTCCGTTGATAGGCTATCCAGAGCAATATGCACTAACGCACACAACACACACACACACACACACACATGAATCTTTCATATAAGAATGCACTATCACTTTTCCCAGAATCTGTGTAAACCTAAATTCATAATCAAGGCATGAGGGATAGCGGAGTCTGCACCCTTGAGAAATGAGCACTTTTAAATGTGAATGAGCAGGCATTGTGTAAAAGGGGAAGGGATAGCTAAATAGACAGAGAGATGAAGCGTGCGGAGGAGAGCGAACGAGAGAGAGAGAGAGTTACTGCGGGTTTTTCAAAGGTGAACTCTATCTATATCTGTGAAAGGAGTGCGAGGAGCAGGGTAATAAAGAACGCGGGGCCTGACAAGGAAGGTCTGGGCGCAGGTGTTAAATCAGGCAGTATGGAGGGCAGCCGTATGCAGCCTCTGATTTATGGCCCCTTCCAACCCGTGTGTTTTAAACGTGACCTTGCGTATACACCAACCCTGACCTCCTTCTTCACTGGTCCATTTAAATACCTGCTGCAGTTCAGAAAGAGGGCCTTTTAATTCACACGCAACATTATACAAATCCGTCAAACCCATAGCGCTTTACGACCTGGTTGTCCTTCAGCGTCAGATTGCAGATAGGTCTAGACAACGTGAAGAATGGAACGAGACAAGTGGTGGCGGCAAGAGATCTCACAGGAGATTCACATCCACAGCATTTGAACAGGAAGATTGGGTCACGTTTGTTGAGACTTTCGTTTTTTTTTTAAACATCTGAGAAGAGAGGAAGAGAGAGAGAGAGAGAGAGAGAGAGACAGAGAGAGACAGAGAGAGAGAGAGAGTGTAGTACTTGTCTTCAGGACTGGCTGGTGTATGGTGTGGTTTGTGGGGAGGTTTTCAGTGTCCGGCCGCAGCGCAGACTGTGCCACTCAGATAATCTGGCAGTGCAGATACCATCAGATCAGATAGACCCACCTCCTCCTTCCATAGAGCCACCACAGAAACCGACACAAACATCCAGACACAACATCTCTTACGATTGTTGAAGGTTGTTTTTCTACTGTACACAAATGAAACTGACTATACCAGAATAAACGATGTACCAGTCCCGCCCCCCCCACAAAAAAAAATTATATTCCAACACATTTCCATTCT
The DNA here is from genome assembly GCF_045679555.1 of Salvelinus alpinus. Lineage (NCBI taxonomy): Eukaryota > Metazoa > Chordata > Actinopteri > Salmoniformes > Salmonidae > Salvelinus > Salvelinus alpinus. Next base: position 7,615,600 of record NC_092098.1, on the reverse strand, counting down.
CTAGTGTATCCTCACACACACACCATACATATACATAACCACACGCGCACAAGCACACAAGTACACACACACGGCTATAAACACAGTGGTCCATGCTATTATGGTCCATGTAAAAGGCTACCGGGGGCTCGTAAAGGAAATGTGCCTGTGGTTGTGTTTTTGAGAATGGGGGCAGAGGGACGAGTTTTAATGCAGCGCAGGGACTGCTGCTGTCTGTACGGGCCTCTGTGGTTGGCCTGGCTGCCGCCTGCCCCAGAGTATCCACCAATAGCCCGGCATCTCATTGACACCTGGCTCACGTCTCAGCCGCTGAGCCACTGTGGCCAGTTACACCAGTGGGCCAGGGGCACTGCCTGCCCTGCAGGACATGTTTACTGTAAATGGTTTATGGAGGCTGTCTCAGTCCTGTTAGAAATAAAGTAATGACGAATAGTAGAAAATTAACAGTTATCCTCAGCCCTGTGACGACCATTACAGAAACTCCCTCTCTCTCTCTCTCTCTCTCTCTCTCTCTCTCTCTCTCTCTCTCTCTCTCTCTCTCTCTCTCTCTCTCTCTCTCTCTCTCTCTCTCTCTCTCTCTCTCTCTCTCTCTCTCTCTCTTTCTCTCTCTCTCTCTCTCTCTCTCTCTCTCTCTCTCTCTCTCTCTCTCTCTCTCTCTCTCTCTCTCTCTCTCTCTCTCTCTCTCTCTCTCTCTCTCTCTCTCTCTGTGTGTGTCAAATATTATCAGTCTGCTGGAGGGTGTGCAATAATGCAACAACTTTAACGTTGAATCTAGTCGGTTTCTTCAGAAATCCCTTATGGTTGAAAAACACAGAACATAGAAGATAGCAATGAACCGTTGTCTGGTGAAATTACGGAAAGCAGATAAAAAACAAAAAACAGAACTGCATTTGTACTGTGCACAGTTCTGAGCTTGAAGTTACGCTAGAGTACAGGCATGAATGGTACATTGCTTAGTGAGTCCCCCACTACAGCACCTCTGACAAGGGCATTTATCAAAAACACAGCCAGTTGGACTCTCCGTGTTATCCACTTCCAATGATTATGCTTCTTTGATTTCAATCACAGAAATCCCGGCAAACAGTCAAGCGCGTTATCTTTCGGATACAACTGGCAATGTAACACCATCCATAAAGCCCAACCAGAGTGACAGTGGTTGGCTGATTGATTAAATGATTGAATGACAAATGGACTGACTTCTCATATCAACGACGCTGATAACAAAGCTCCGACACCTGTTAGATGGATGAGGAGGCAGAGGAGGTTAACACAGCCCAATTACCTGGTTCCCCTCCCTACTGTGTCTTCATCAGTCCCTGCCATGCCCATCACCACGTTGGGCTGGGACTAAGGCCGCCTGGGCCATACGCACACCTCCATTAGCTCTGGGGACATTCACAGCGTCCCTAAAGCACAGCCTATGACAGTATCAGCCCTGCTGCCTTTCAACAGCCCTGTCTGTGTGTCTGTCGCGGGGCAAATAATTAAAGCACATTATTTACCTTCCTCAGAGAGAGCAGCTAGCTCACTCCTCCTCTCGCCCTCCTCCCCCTCCCCTCCCCTCCCCTCCCCTCCCTCTCTCTCTCTCTCTCTCTCTCTCTCTCTCTCTCTCTCTCTCAGCATCTCTCTCATTCTCCTCATTCTGTTTCCAGAGCTGTGACATATTGATGTCACCAATAATAAATCATTCCAATTTGTTCCTTCTCTGCCAACAAGAGCTTTAATCTTCATTTACGACTTACAAAAGTCTGTTTGGCGGAAGTGTCTGATAAAATACTCAATTACCATTTTTTTTCTCCCCGGCTGCACAATCCAATTGTTGTCCTGATATATAAAAAAACACAGTCTTCCATCTCCACGAGATAAAGTATGAATAATTTCCCGGGAACAAATGTCAGAGGTGCGTGGAGAGTAGGGAATCTGGGCCTCGTGTGTGCAGTCATTAGGCTATAAAGATCCTGCCTGCTAGGCTAGGCAGAGCTCGGCTGTGCTGTGAGACTGGCTTTCCTTGAAACACCAGTGTCCAAATGGACTCCTAATTGATCGGACTTGAGTGGAGGATCAGAGAATAAACATCAAGAGGCCTCTCTGCGGCCCGGTTCAAAGGTCACACAGAGGGGGGAAATAGAGTGCACTGAATTGAAGGCTCCCAAATCTCCTCCCGCGCCCTCAGAGCAGATCAAAACCACCCTGGAGTTAGGAGCGGCGACATTACTTCAGCTTACTAATCATACATAAATCATGTGAAGCTTATAGCCTCTTGTCATCAAAACCAATGCTTGACAACATCATGCTAATGCCCCCAAAAATCGAATGTTGTGTTCCATCTGTATTACTTGAATTCCTTCAGGCCGCCGAATTGAACAAGTCGAGGATTCAAAGCGCATCTCAATCATGGCTGAATTACAGTGCTCTGCAGAGCTATGAGAGATTGGTTATGAATACACAACCGCTGCCACCAATCATTATTACTGGGGTCCTCATTATCATCAATTTAACCATTGTGATGATTACTTCATTATTACGTCTCTCGGCTTGAGACTTGAAGATCGTCAACGAGCGAGCGCGGTTGATAGTGGGAGCGAGGGAGAGAGAGAGAGAGAGAGAGAGAGAGAGAGAGAGAGAGAGGGAGAGAGAGAGAGAGATCACAGCGTGCAGGAGGAATGGTGTTCCATAAGCGAGTGTCAGGACTGGTGCACACGCTGAAAAATTAAACCAATTAGGAGTGCCGTTTGGAGCCATTCGACTCACATTCCTCTCCAAGTCACTGAACAGCAGAGGGAGAGAAAGACAGAGGGAGAGAGATAGAGAGTGCTTGAGCAAACCACTCTATTCTGTCATGCTTGGTGAAGAGCAGAGGAGAGGAGAAGAAAAACACCGCTGTCTTGAAGGGATTAAAAGCAATCTATATCCACATAAATCATTGATTAAATGAATCATGAAATTAATATGTAAATTGTGTGTTTAACCTCTATTTATATACCACTGTCTGTCATCGTAGCGTAAATCTAAAACTAATTGCAATTTCTCAGCATACCGAGAAAATGCGCGACAGACATGAGGGAGGAAAGAGGAGGGGGCTGAGGAAGAGGAAAAAC